>NC_054539.1:24734433-25041308 GCF_017654505.1 Polyodon spathula
TACCCATAAAAAGCTTTTGTTAATTCCAAAGTAACATTTGTGCTAATATTGAATAATCTTTCTGTGCAAAAATCTTTCTTCTTAAATATATGTTTTTTTTTTTGTGAAGCTAATGTTTTGTTGCTAAGCAATTATTTATGCAATATTGAATTATGATCTTCCCAGCTCCCAGTTATTCCTTCTCATTCTATCATCAGACAAACATAAATGAATTAGGACTACATTATTTGTTCTACAGGCAGCAAACAGGGTGGGATATATGCTAATCGAATATGAAGGCAATTTGGTTATCAGAAACACAGGATACTTGTACTGCAATGTAAATATAATTCATACAAATTCAGCTTTAGATGTAAATTAAAATAAATAACACAGTGATATCTTATTTGCCATTTATTCATCTCAAATCACTACATGGAAAGTGAATTAACAAGATTAAGAGGGATTAACATGTTTTGTTTATCAGACACCATGCATAAGTAGGGAATAGGTACATTCTGTGGGCTTTTTAAATATAAAAGGTAGTTTATTATGCCTGAAGTCACTTAAATTAAATTAAAAATATTTTAAAAAAGCATAATACCAGCCTTTCATATTTGTATTGAAAATACTACAAATTTTTGTGACCTCTGTTTGTATATCTTTTGACACAGGTTTAAGATGGTGCAGGTGAAATTCAGCATACTTAGTCTGAAAGTCTGAAGCCCAATTGAAACCATTTTTTAATAAAAGTACAAAAATGGCGATACGTTTGCCAGACACAAGAAGGTTTTTTTCATGCAGAGAAATACATGCAATGAATGATCAATTACATTTGAAGATACAAAATTGAAGCTGAAACTCCCTTAAGTACAAGGCATAATTATAGAACTACCAGTGCAAATCATGCTGGGTTGATAGAAGTTAATGGATTTTCTGCCAGTGAAGATCTTAAAGCCAGGGCTATTACTTCTTGTCAGTTCTGAGACAGGCAACAGCATCTAAGCAAAAGCAACGGGTATAGGCATCTCTTTAAAAGAGCATATAAACTAGTTTGCATGCTCTGGGATCAGATTCATTAGACATGACATTACATTAAAGGGGTTGATTAAATCTGAATTCTGTGCGCTCCCTTAGTTAACATAGGATAAATATTGGTAAACAAAAATTCACAATGCTATCCAATATCTTGGTAGTAAAACAAAAGTGCTGCACAAAAGTGGATACGGCACAACATGTTATGAAAATATATTGATTGTTGTACTTTTTATTGAGTTTTAATTATTTAAAGAGACAGTAACCAAATACCAGCAAGTGTGAGCAGAGCAGAATGAGCCAATTGTACATGGGGGAGCAGAGCGGGGTAGTTGCTGGAGCGGCCGCTCCTTAAAAACACTGAGAAGAACTGAGCATGTTTTAATTTTTTTTAAATACATTTTCGGCCATGGAGTTTGCACAAAAGAGTTATAAAAAAGGCAACAAATACAGATGCAGATTGTATTTTCCATCATGCCTGTGCACGGTAACCATTCATTTTCCACTTTCAAACCAAAATTAGGCACTTTTATGTTTGCAGACTAGAGAATTGCATTTTTTTTTTAAAAGCTTTTTTTCTTTTATATTGAATGTGATTGGCGTAACACTTTATAATTCATTATGGAGGGTAAAATATATATTCTATTGTGGAGCTGCATTTGCGCCATATAAAAATGTAAGAAACGTAGTCAGCGTGTCCATCTGTCTGCAGTTATTATATGAACGAACGCGGTTAGTCTCGGTCCGCATCGGGGCTGTGTAGAGGCTGAACTTTGCTTGGGACTCTGAAGGGGGTGTCACACTGGCTCTGACACTCCCGGGATGGGGGATGGGAAACTGGCAGGGTATGCGTCTCCTCATCATGCTACAGTGAACCCCACTGGCCAGGCACCGAGCACAATCAAAATGGATAAAATGCAGGGCTGATTTCTGTTATCCTGGATCGGTAGCCTGCCCATCTCTGCTCTGGACTGCTCGGCATAAAAGCGATTCTGGCTTTAGGCTTGTGAGACTGGAGGATGCTCACACACCATCAAAACGTCTGTTCTGTCTGGGGACTCGCTGTGGTGAAATGAAAAAAAACACAATTGGACATTCCAAATTGGGGGAAAATTCATTAAAAAGAATACTTGGTCACTCTAAATTAAAAAAAAAATAATTAATTAATTAATGTGGAGCTCTAGAAGGTTCATGAAGCAGTTAACTTTTGCCATTTGACTGTAATACCAAATAAGTGCAATAGAAAACTGGCCTCTGTAAAACCAAGCCAATGTGATCAGGACGCTTCATGCATGCATTCTCATCACGAGTCCCTGCCAGTGCTCAGGCTCCTGAGTGCATTAAGGGTCAATGCATTTCTTGTGTTGAGCCACCGTGGAGGCCCTATTATATGTTTAATAGTGTGCTAGTATGAAATCTTTGGAATAATAGCTTGTCTAGCGCTTCAATTTTTCTGCTCAATGAGCAGGTGGAATGGGACTTGTAAGGCATTAAAAAAGTTTGGTTTCAAAGTGCTTGAAATTCCATCAATAATAATAATAAAAAAAAAATCTCACAATCAATAATCCAGTGAAAAGAAACTTGACATTTATCTGTGCAATACAATACAAACCCTCACAGCTGAATGAGTATACCACACTGCAGATTTTGTTAATTTGTACTGTCATTGCAAATTGGTATGCCTGATTCAGATACACAACATACTTTATTTTTCATATTTTTTTAAATGAAATAATAGCTTAAAAGGAGCGATAAAGTCTTTAAAATAAGTGTTTATACCTTTCATACTTGCCTATGGTTCTGCTGAAGACTTTTTGGTACTTGCCAGGTTTTTAAATTTACTTTAATTAGATGCCCCTGTGTAGTGTTAGAAAGTGGTACATCATCAGAACACCTGACCCGTGTAATGTCAGAAAGTGATACGTAGTCACACTGAAAGTAGTACGCTGTCAGATTTTGGTACAGGTGCAACCAATTGTGATCTGATAGGTGTTTTCCTATTGTCAAACAGAGGTACATTAACCATAAATTATATATTAATTTTTTTGCAAACTTATAGTGGAAACAGGCTGTCAATTTATCTAAAAAGAAAAAAAAAAATGTGCAAGACCCAGTGTATTGCATATGATAAATATTTGCATATTATTTTCTTAATGGTGGGAAAATATGATACATTAAATTAACAACGATGCAAAAGACTGGAAAATATGACAAATTAAACTAGAAAAGATGTAAAAGACCACACTATTTTATTAACGGTGGAAAAAATATAAATTCCATTAACAATATGATAAATTAAATTTAAAACGATGCAAAAGACCAAAAAAAGCATAAGGTACCAGATTTGAACAGACACTTCCCTGCTATCTTAGCAGAAGTTGTTTAGGCATTGCTCACGCATGTGGGAGCTAGCACAATGCGCTGTGTATCACTTTTTACCGCGTACCGCTCTCAAATGCATGCTGTCTAGGAATTTAGCATTTTCAGTCACGTCTAATATAATGCACCAACATTGCGGAGAGTTGCTCTGCGGCTGCTCTTGAAATAAAAGAGGAGATGCATCTTGACATAGGCAAAGACAACAGAGAAGCCAGGGCTAAGGTGGATGGCTCAGTTCCACTGTAAAAAGTTTCACCCACATTTTGTATTACCTAGTTGCAGTTGTAGTGTAGAATACAGATGCTCGGCACCCATATTATTCTTCATTTCATGGGTTTGAAATAGTTTCTTTTTTATCTGATGAATATCCCCATTCTTCTATAAAACACACCACCTCTAGCATTCAATAGCTTGGTTTACATGCACTTGAAAATCGACTCAACAGTCATGACTGTGTGATGCTGTCACATGAATACATCACTAAAAAGCAAAAGGGCGTCCCTTTGGCAGCGCGACTTTAAGGCCAGGGTCAATTGCTTTCTCACGATAAAAATAGTTGTAAAAACCCATGTAAACCGGAGCAGGAATCGTGCCTGTGGCTAGCTTCAAGATGACTGCCATGTCCAGTAGAGATAACAACAGGTTTGTGTGTGTGTGTGTGTGTGTGTGTGTGTGTGTGTGTGTGTGTGTGTGTGTGTGTATATATATATATATATATATATATATATATATATATATATATATATATATATATATATATATAATATGAATATTGTAGGTTATATTAAAAATGAATTTGTAGGTTATATTCAAAATAAAAACAAGTATTGTAAAAGGAGGTTCTAGTGTTAATGAAATGTAACTTTTAGATGTTCCACAAACACACACACAAATTTCCAAAATCTGCTTTACCAATTATTTGGGTAAAATACTAACTGTGTAATGCACTCCTGTTAGCACTAAATTGCCCTTCTAGAGTCAAACGTAATTCATAACAAAAACTGTTGCTAAAACCAATATTTTCTATTGAAAGGATGGAAGTTATATTAATCGTTGTTTCATAAATGCTGTGCTGGTTATAACTTAAATGCCAATATAAACAGGCCGCTTAATTATTCAAACCCAATTCACTCCAAATGCCAAATTCTACAGCACACTATTGCTGCATCTCCTGTTGTAAATCACAGGCGCTGAACCAGTTCAAGTGTCATCCCTCAACTCTGATTGAAGTTTTTTTTTTCCCCAATATGTCTCACTAATAATTACTTCAAGTTAATATTACACCTACTCTTGGTTATCTTTGAGTGTGTGCAGCACACTGTTAAGAAGGGAGGACTGCTTCAATAACCCCTGGTTTCTATTACCAAATGGCAGCGTTTACATGCACAAGTCATGACAGTTTTCATCACGACCTGTTTGCTGTACTTTTCAGGAAATGCGTTTCTATGTAGTTCTGATTTAGGGAAAAAAAAAACAGCCGTACCAATGCAGATTACTCAATTTATAGTCATTTAAGGGAGATGATATTTAAATATCTGTGTCTGTTTACTAAGTAAGAAAAGAACGACTCTGAATATCGTGAGGAGAGCTTCATGCGTTGCCATGAAGATAAAAACATTTAACAAGATACATGAATTTGTGCACATTCTCAATTATGCGGCGCATTAGGTACTTGTTTGTCTGGTTACCTTTCTAACACACACACACACACACACAAATTATATAAAATATAATTTCTACAAGTTTTACTACTTAGAATTAATATTTGTGTGTGTGTGTGTGTGTGTTTGTGGAACATCTAAAAGTTACGTTTTATTAACACTAGAAGCACCTTTTACAATGCATGTTTTTATTTTAAATATAACCTACACTATTCAATGTTTTATATATAGAAGCCTGTTGTTATCTCTACTGCAACTGGCAGCCATCAATTCCTTCATTTTTTACAAGGTAGGAAAGATTTCATCTTGGAGCTAGCCACTTCGCTTCATCAGAAACATTTAAATCAGAAAGCTGCAAGCTGCAGCAGCTCAAACTGGATTCTGTGCTGTGAGTGACACACATGCAAGATAAATAACATGTTACTTTCGTCCTAGATTAAAAACTACTTTTGTTTTTACAGTTTTGTATGTGCATATACATGTTTACACACTAGTTTCTTTTGAAATGTTTATTTTATTATAGTTTTTATTTTTTTTGAAGTAGCTTAATATGTGGTAAGTTAGAAAATAAACCCTTTTATGTTTAATTGTTCATTTAAATATGGTGTTTTGGCTGTGCAGATGTTTGATATGATGTGCTTGAATACAACCTTTGAGTTGTATCCTATAGCTTGTCTTTAATTTTAATACTGATGGTGTATAAAATGTACCGGCGGTTGTAGGTATGAGTATAACTGCGGTATTTTGACCTCTGAAACCTCGTGAGCCACAAGCATGATTCCTGCTCTGGATTACATGCGTTTGTACAGTTATGTCTATCATGAGAAAGTGATTGACCCTGCCCTTAAAATCACGCTTCCAAAAGGACATCCTTTTATTGTTTCACAATGTACTCGCGTGACAACGTCAAAGTGATGACTTTCAAGTGCACGTAAATCAAGCCAACGTTAACTCAGTAACTGATACCACATGATACTCATTTTGTGTAACAAATGTCAACACAGTGCATATGATGAAATATGTCTGCTTGACCATCGCACAGCCATAAGGAATGTGTTAAAAAAGTACAATCGCTTTGCTGCTACCTAGTAAATTATCCCCTAATTTTACATTATATATTATGGGTGGTACGGTAGTCAACCCCATTCTATCACGTCTCTCAAATTGTGTTCTTCAGTAAAGGAGGGATGTGATGAATGCCCTGTCTGACCCTGAGCCTCTGCCTCCTTGTATTCTGTGTGATACATTAGTCATCCTTTCATCTTATTCAGATAAGTGTGCTGGTAATCTCTGCCGTCAGCTAAAATACATTCTATATGCCAGCCAGCATTACTATTGATGGATATATTCTTGCAGATCTGAACACTGATCTGCAAGAATATAAAGAAAGAAACCAAAAACCGTTGTAATTCAAATGAATTACTATTTAAATCATCTAATTTAATAATAATAATAATAATAATAATAATAATAATAATAATAATAATAATAATTTGGTAACAGCACTAAACAAATGAAACAAGAAAATCTACACTGATATTTTTTATTCATGACTATGCGAGGACAATTCTACGTGTTCCCAAATTCTGAAGACTCTTCAAAGTGTCAAAATAAGGTGCCTCCTAGACTACTGTACAGCTATACAAATTTATTTTCTTTCTCTAGAGACCCCTGTTTGCTCCAGTTGTCTCAGTGAGGATGCAGGGTTAAGTCCTCAAGTCATGCACCTCTATCTGTGAAGCCTGGGTGCAAAACCCCACAAAAGACTTGAGATTTAATTGATTCCTCTTCAACAGCTTATCTTTGATCTATGCTGCCCTTCAGTAAAACAATCAAAATATGTGTGAATTCTTTGATTGATTTTGTATTGTTAGACATGCTGTTTTATGGTTTACATTTTTTTTACATAAATTAACATGGCATTGGACAGTTTGGAAGCTAATGCTTTCAAGTTTTGACAGATTAACTTGTGTTTCAAAGCTGCTTAATGTCAAACAGTTCTACTGAACTGTCTGTCACGAATGATAACTTTTACAGTGATAGAATACAGTGATACAGACAATTCCAATTATTATCATTGGATACTGATTGTTTAATGAAGAAATGATTGAAGCAGGTGAGGTTATACAGTTCTTCTATAGCATTGCAATTTATCCCATTAACTCAATGTAAAAGATCACAATGCTATTCTTAATAAAAATGGATATAGGGTTTGTAATAGATGGTTGCATCCCAGGAGACTACATTTGACATATTCTTGTGTCATTATCTAACCCTGTGAAACTGAAATACACTGTCAACCACACAACTTTTCACAATAAAGAACTTCAGCTGAACTACACTGTCAACCACCCAACCTTTCACAATACAGAACTTCAAATGAACTACACTGTCAACCATCCAACCTTTCACAATACAGAACTTCAACTGAACTACATTGTCAACCACCCAACCTTTCACAATACAGAACTTCAACTGAACTACACTGTCAACCACCCAACCTTTCACAATACAGAACTTCAACTGAACTGCACTGTCAACCACCCAACCTTTCACAATACAGAACTTCAACTGAACTACACTGTCAACCACCCAACCTTTCACAATCAGAACTTCAACTGAACTACATTGTCAACCACCCAACCTTCCACAATACAGAACTTCAACTGAACTACACTGTCAACCACCCAACCTTTCACAATACATAACTTCAACTGAACTACACTGTCAACCACCCAACCTTTCACAATACACAACTTCAACTGAACTACACTGTCAACCACCCAACCTTTCACAATAAAGAATTTCAACTGAACTACACTGTCAACCACCCAACCTTTCACAATCAGAACTTCAACTGAACTACACTGTCAACCACCCAACCTTTCACAATACATAACTTCAACTGAACTACACTGTCAACCACCCAACCTTTCACAATACAGAACTTCAACTGAACTACACTGTCAACCACCCAACCTTTCACAATAAAGAATTTCAACTCAACTACACTGTCAACCACCCAACCTTTCACAATACAGAACTTCAACTGAACTACACTGTCAACCACCCAACCTTTCACAATACAGAACTTCAACTGAACTACACTGTCAACCACCAACCTTTTACAATACATAACTTCAACTGAACTACACTGTCAACCACCCAACCTTTCACAATACAGAACTTCAACTGAACTACACTGTCAGCCACCCAATCTTTCACAATACAGAACATCAACTGAACTACACTGTCAACCACCCAACCTTTCACAATCAGAACTTCAACTGAACTACACTGTCAACCACCAACCTTTTACAATACATAACTTCAACTGAACTACACTGTCAACCACCCAACCTTTCACAATACAGAACTTCAACTGAACTACACTGTCAACCACCCAATCTTTCACAATACAGAACATCAACTGAACTACACTGTCAACCACCCAACCTTTCACAATCAGAACTTCAACTGAACTACACTGTCAACCACCCAACCTTTCACAATACAGAACTTCAACTGAACTATACTGTCAACCACCCAACCTTTCACAATACAGAACTTCAACTGAACTACACTGTCAACCACCCAACCTTTCACAATACAGAATTTCAAGCCTGCATATTGCTTTGATTGCACACCACATTTCATTTATTTTTAAAGATGAAGACACACAAAGCTGAACATGTTAGCAGTTTTATTATGGACATATTGTCAGATCCACTCCATGCAACTATTTTCCCAAAGCACATATTTTAAGCTTGCAGGGTAGTTCAGTGGCTATGTTTGTCGAGACCAGCTTTTTAATAAAACATGTACACATGCAGGTTTTATAGTAGGGATGGTGAGGGTTTTTATTACATTTGTATTAGATTTTTTTTATCCCAAATACCTTATTTATTTTGTTATGGATGTTGTTGTCGAATTTGTTATTTTGGGCGTAAAACATCCTAATTAATTGCACTAAAGTAGATAAAGCTAATGAAACAATTCAATAAATCTTTTTGAATCTTTTTAATATATATGGTACTTTACTAAATTAAATACATGTTTCCTTGCTGTGCTACCAGGTAGTCTGATACTTACTTCCTACAGTAGGTCAGTTCACTCAGCACTGTCCTCAGGGTCAAATTATGCCTCTGTTTGCCAAGCATGTCAGTCAAGCAGCTGGTTGGTTGATGACATGAAATAGAGGATTACAGCAGTGGAAACATTTGACCAAGAACTGCAGTGTTATATGAAAGTTACCGTAGACTGCGTATAGAGCTTTGTTTATTAATTATTGTACCAGATATTTATGTTTGCTATATCATGTTTTTTTTTTTTTCATCTAGCAAATGGAAGCATACCGGTGCATAGCAGGTAAGATGTATGAATCATTTTGTTTGCTACAACCACTTTAAGATAAAGATGGGGTTGTCGAGTCATAAACGAGTAAAACCCTTTACCCATACACTGTTTATTTAATTCCATAAGTTTGTTCAGCCAATAAACTGGGTACAATTTACAACAGCAATGCAGCCAAGTGCTCTGGATTTAGAGCATGTGGTTGCCATGGTTCCTGTTCATAGAAGTCATATATGATATAGCCGGTAACAGGGGGCTTTGTTACGTATGTGGGTCGTCACTGAACTACACTGAGGCATACACAGAGCACTGGGTGTTGACACACCACACAAGCTTAATAGCAACACCAGCAATGGTAGTCCTAGTGTCACATTTAATAAAGAAAACAAAAGAAAACAAAGCTAAAAATAAAAGTTTACCACACAAATGATGAGCCCAAGTCCCACTAAAAGGAAGGTCCCACTCTAGTAACCTACTGATCTATGCAAAGCAACCCTCTCTATACATTGATTGGGATCAACATCCCCTACACTGACCTACTTTTGGACTCCCCGAGTCCTGGCATTCACACGTCAGCTATTGCCTCATCAAACGGCCTTTTCACACAGCCTAGACTGGGCAATGCCTTCAAGAGCACCGTCTTGGAGTGGAAGAGATTCATGCAGTAGTTCCTGCAGAACGAATGCTCTCCTCCTCAATGCAAACAAACACAAGATTTCACTCAGTGCCCATCTGTGTAGCTATGGCAGTGCAGTAGCCTCGAGCTGTAGCGCAGATGCTTTTTGAGCTCCATGCAGCTTCCCCGGGCATGCCCCTTGGACAATCAGGACCTCCCAATCAACTCAGTGACGGGCGAGCCTAAATGATCAATTAATTCCTTAACAAAGGAATCTCCTGTTGCGCATCCAAGCTGTTTCCATAAAGACACACATGCACTCCAGAACCAGGACAGGGTCTCCCTTTAGCTAAGGTTCTTTGTTTTTTGTTTTAATTTTGTTTAAAATATCCTAGGTATTTATCAATGTTTATTACAAGTATTAAAAAAACGGTACAAGCCGTTCCAAAAAAATGTTATAGTTTCTGGGTAAATATCTGAGTTAATATTGGGGGGATGGGACACCAACAAAAAATCTACAAATAGCAAAAAGTATTGAAAGTAAAAGCAGTTTAATGATGTGGTTTATTTCACGAACTGTAATTAGTTGCAAACTAGAAAAGCATAGGGTATGGACAAATTATATCGTGTTGATCTCAATCTTTCTGCTGTGGGTTTGTGAATGATGCTGCTTCCAATGTATGCTTACTTTTATTTTTGCCTTCTTTTAGTCTTTATTGTTGTTGGCTTTCCAAACGTTCTTACAAACATTTTTTAGCCACAGACAGAAACTTATTTTATTCCATTTTCAAAATCCAAAGGGAAAGTGAAGGCAGCGCTCAGTTTCCCTTCACTAATATTTTCTAACCACCTCCATCAGCTACTTTTGATCGCACCATAGAACAAAACTGAAACAGAATCTTCCTATTGTATTTAAATGGAAGATAAATGATGTATCATTACCAATTATTATCAGTATTATGTACTGAAATAGCTTAACAGGCAAGAGAACCATTTCCAACAGCTATATTCAAAAGGTGCCCCACAAAGCGTCGACCCTCTCCACTTTCTCGTTGCGTGGAAATGAAGCAGGCTCACACAGGTTTTACATGTTCTTGAATTCATCTTATTAAGCTGGGACTCTACACTGGGCAGATAAAGTGTTCCCAGCTAGTGGTACAACTAATGCTACTCAGACTGTGACAAAATAATAAAATATACTGAACAAAAATAAACTGCAACGTGCAACAATTTCAAAGATTTTACTGAGTTACAGTTCATATAAGGAAATCAGTCAATTGAAATAAATTCATTAAGCCCTAATCTGTGGATTTCACATGACTGGGAATATAAATATGCATCTGTTGGCCACAGATACCTTAAAAAAAAAAAAAAAAAAAAAAAAAGGTAAGGGCGTGGATCAGAAAACCAGTCAGTATCTGGTGTGACCACCATTTGCCTCATGCAGCGCGACACATCTCCTTCGCATAGAGTTGATCAGGCTGTTGACTGTGGCCTGTGGAATGTTGTCCCACTCCTCTTCAATGGCTGTGTGAAGTTGCTGGATATTGGCGGGAACTGGAATACGCTGTCGCACACGTCGATCAAGAGCATGCTCAATGGGTGACATGTCTGGTGAGTATGCAGGCCATGGAAGAAATGGGACATTTTCAGCTTCCAAAAATTGTGTACAGATCATTGTGACATGGGGCCGTGCATTATCATGCTGAAACATGAGGTGATGGTGGTGGATGGTACGACAATGGGCCTCAGTATCTCGTCACGGTATCTCTGTGCATTCAAATTGCCATTGATAACATGCAATTGTGTTCGTTGCCCATAGCTTATCCCTGCCCATACCATAACTCCACCGCCACCATGGGGCACACTGTTCACAACGTTGACATCAGCAAACCTGTCGCCCATACGACGCCATACACACGCCCATACGATGCCATACACGCTGTCTGCCATCTGCCCGGTACAGCTGAAACCGGGATTCATCCGTGAAGAGCACACTTCTCCAGCGTGCCAGTGGCCATCGAATGTGAGCATTTGCCCACTGAAGTCGGTTACGACGCCGAACTGCAGTCAGGTCAAGACCCTGGTGAGGACGACGAGCACGCAGATGAGCTTCCCTGAGATGGTTTCTGACAGTTTGTGCAGAAATTCTTCGGTTGTGCAAACCCACAGTTTCATCAGCTGTCCGGGTGGCTGGTCTCAGACGATCCTTCAGGTGAAGAAGCTGGATGTGGAGGTCCTGGGCTGGCGTAGTTACATGTGGTCTGCGCTTGTGAGGCCGGTTGGACGTACTGCCAAATTCTCTAAAACGACGTTGGAGGCGGCTTATGGTACAGAAATGAACATTCAATTTTCTGGCAACAGCTCTGGTGGACATTCCTGCAGTCAGCATGCCAATTGCATGCTCCCTCAAAACTTGAGACATCTGTGGCATTGTGTTGTGAGACAAAACCGCACATTTTAGAGTGGCCTTTTATTGTCCCCAGCACAAGGCACACCTGTGTAATGGTCATGCTGTTTGATCAGCTTCTTGATATGTCACACCTGTCGGTGGATGGATTAACTTGGCAAAGGAGAAATGCTCACTAACAGGGATGTAAACAAATTTGTGCACAAAATTTGAGAGAAATAAGCGTTTTGTGCATATAGAAAATTTCTGGGATCTTTTATTTCAGCTCATGAAACATGGGACCAACACTTTACATGTTGCGTTTATATTTTTGTTCAGTGCAAAAACAAGTCCAAAGAACACTGTTTTAGCCGTGTGCTACAGTCTGTTAAGTGCAGTGTCTAATCAGTCACGATTCTCTTTGGTCTCCTTACTGTTTCTTCTGCTCTCATTCATCTCACTCCAGCAGCAGCTTGTTCATCTCAGCAGCAGTCTGTTCTGTCTCCCTCTTGCAGACCAGTAGCAGCAGCCTATTACTTATCCCCGCGGTTACAGCAGACCCAGGGTCGTTACACTATTATTTCCAGCTCAATGCGGCTGTTTTTCAAGCACTACTAATCTGCATATTACCTTCATTCATTCAAATTGGTATTAATGTATTTATTGTTTGGGGCTATTCAATATTATTAATATAAGGCGTGTGTCAAACTGCCAGTTTAGTTGAGCAAGAAATTGTGTGACTTCATTCAGATTCAGTTTGGGTAACTGTCACAAGTGAAAAACAGTGTACTGCTCACTCATTTACTCTTTTAGCCTGTGACATTCGAAAACACACATAAAAAGTGTCAATTAAACAGATGCTTTATATCATCTCTGTGTTGTTTATGAATCTCTGTTGCATTGGCTTAGCTCATTATTTCCCATGCTTGCTGTTGTAAATCAATATAAAATAAAAGAGACATGCTTGCTTCTGCTGGGACGAGACCTGTGTATTGTTGTAATAACAGTTCATGGGGTGGAGCTATGGCCCCTGATAGTGTTTATTGACAGAGTTAGTAAACATATACACATGGAGAGAGGGGTTCCGCCTCTTCAAGGCCCAACATTTACTTGATCGATAGACACGATAAACAGGAGGGGGGCCACCGTCTCTGAGATGACCCAACATACCAAGAGGGGCACCATCTCTGAGGTTACCCAACATACGAAGAGGCTCGCGAACTGGAAAGAAAACATAAAGTTAGTATTTGTTAAAACATATAATGCGTGTTGTTCCACCTCTTCAAAGCCCAACATAACAAAAGGGGGGTTGAGGAAAGGTTTGGCCGGGGGTCCCCTCTGACTCATGGAGAACCCTCCTCTATGAGGTAAATGAAGAGGAGCTTAACAAAGGGTTGGAGAAAGTGGAATCACTAACCCCCCCCCCCCCCAAAAGATGGACCCCCGGCTCCCCGCTGACACAACGTGAAGAAGAAAAAAGAGAGAACAGCCAATGTATAAGAAAGAAGAGAAAACATTTAGACGAAAGAAAACAAACACTTAACATGACAAAGGGGTTAGTATACTGTACCCTAATGATTATGTGTAGACCCTCTGCACAGTGGAAAGAAAAAAAAAAAAACCTTTCTTTTAATTTTATTTCTTAGGGAGAAATCTTTGGTGGCTCAGTCAGAAAGGTCGTCCCTACTCTGGAAATACTAGCAAAGGACTGATGTGAGGAGGATATTTCAGATGATGAAGAACGAATATAAGTTTCGACTACCTATGAAGTCCAGCGCCCCATATTTTTAATTAAATGCTGGTTAATGTTGGCTTTTGCAGCTGAAGTAGCTGCCCCTATTCTAAATGAATGAGGAGTGTAGAATTGCGAAAAAAGACACAGAGGAGAGTCGATCTTAGAAAGCTGAATACATTGTCCTTGCCGCAGTTGATCTGTTTTTGAAATGCGAAGAAATAAGATGAAATAAGAATCTGGGGTGAGCTTGAGGTCACTGCAGCGGATACCGAGGGTAGGAAAGCTGGCAATAGAAGGTACTGTATATTCAGAACATCTCAAAAACCCGAAAAATGCAGATAGACATATGACTTCCATAGTTAAATCATCAAATGGAGAAAAACAGCCATGGCACAGAGTTGAAATTAAGTTACTGAGAAAGTCTATAGAAATAGGCAGGTGAGCAGAAGAAGGAGCCGGAGAGCACTTGGAAATTCCTCGTAAAAGGAGACGAACCGCTGGAATTGATAAAAGAGTTGGGGAATTGATGGACATCAAGCAAAATTGATGCTGAATTCCTGACAAATATAGTCTGATTGTTGCTGGTGCCAGATGTAGAGAGTCCTTTGCATGCACTATGAACGCCATGATCCAGTCCTGGTTGAATGGAGTAGGATTAATCCTGCTTTGTAAACAAAAAGTTACATAACATGCCCAACCTGTAGAGTACAAGGATCTGGTAGATGGACAAGTGCTGATGCCATGTAATCTTCAGCTGAATTAAGAAGTTTATTAATAGTTGGATTTAGTTGAAAATCAGCTGATTGAACTGTGGCGTTGCTGCTGGATATTGCAAAGCTGTGGGCAGCAAACTGTGGAATTCGGAAATTTGTAAACGAGAAAGAGCATCAGCTGCATTATTAAAAAAATGCCCGGTAGGTGGCGAGCTTGTATTAGGAAATTATTAGAGACTGAAATCCATACTAGCCGCTGCATCAATTGCATGATAAGAGGGGAATAGAAACGTCCTTTATTTATAATATGCACTGTAGTTGAATTATCACAGTAAAATAGTATTGATTTCTTAGACCAGAGATGACCCCATAGCTGGGCAGCTGCTACTATTGGGTATATCTCTAGCAGAGCTGTGGATTTTAGATGAGGAGTATGTTTTCGATGTCCTCAGGTCATGTACTGCAAAACCATTGATTGTTAAATAGACCTCCGAATCCCAGAGATGAGGCATCAGTAAATAAAGCCATATCGTGTGGAGCTGAAATGAAATCATCATAAAACATAGAGCGACGGTTCCAGTGCTGAATAAGTGCAGACCACATTTTAATGTCTTTCCTAGTTTCTGAGGAGATATTTATATAGGAGTCCAGATTGAGATATAAACTTTCTCCCCTGTGGAATGATACGTATTGCAAAGTTAAAATAACCCAGCAATGAAATCAGTGCCCGTTTTTTAATTGTTTTACTGATCTGAAAATCCTCAATGAGCAAATGAATATGGTTAAGTTTAGACTCAGGCAGGCTAGCTTCAAACTTTTCTGTATCTAGAATGATTCCAAGGAATTCCAAAGAATGAAGGGGAACTCTCTTCTGAAAGCGGAATGCCAACTTCAGAAAATAAGCTTTTAAGATTGGAAATCGCTTCTGCTGGTGCATCTGAAGGAGGATAAATTACTAAAAAATCGTCCAGCAAGTGGAGCAAGAATGGAACATGATAGACATTAAGAAGAATCCAGCATAGTGCTTCCAACAGGGTATCAAATATCTTCGGGCTGCTGCGCCAGCCGAAAGTCAATTGGGTGGAAAAATAAAACTTTCCATGCCAGCATATACCAAACAGGTGACGGAGAGACAGATGGATTGGCATTACTTTAAATACGTCTGATATATCTGCTTTTGCTAACCAGGAACCATGACCTGCTAATTTAATTGAATGTATTGCGTCTGCAATAGTGATGTAATGCAGGGAAAATTGATCTTGGGGAATTAATGAATTAATGCTGCTGGTGCTTGACCCCCGTGATGCTGATAAATCAATAATGAGACGCTTTTTTCCTGACATTTTCCTCGTGGTAATGCCGATAGGATTAATTCTATATACTGGAAAAGGAGGAGCTAAAAATGGACCGACTATAAATCATTTGATAATTTCTTTTCCGATGAGAGATTGCACTAATTGTGGTTCTTGAGTCGCTGAATAAAGATTTTTGCTTTTGAACGAGGAAGAAGGAATTAGAGTCAGACCTGTTGAAAAACCATTTTTTAATCCGTCGATCAGGTAATTGATTAAATTACTGTCGGGAAGATTCTGTAATTTACTTGATAATGCCGGGATGTTTATAGTAAAGACTGTGAGCATCGGGGAAAGTGACTTCCGTTTTAAAGGGCAGATTGTATTAGCGTGAGCGTCTCCGCAATTACTGCAAATGTGGATAAAATTGCATTGTCTATTCTAACAGAAGCCAGTATTGAAATTGTTGCAGATTTGTCTTCCTCCTGAAAATCTAATACTGCGCCCGTATTTGTCTTTCCTTGTGGATTGATCGAGGGGAGCTGAAGAGTGTATAGGATTAGGTACTGAAGACCTGTATGAATTAGCGGTGAAACCGGGTGCTTTAGAAGTTGATGCAATTGCAGCTTTAAGGCAGAGGGATGTTGAGTGAACTGTTGAAGCGCAGACCCCACATGCGTTAGCTTTTAGACCGCCAAAAATTCTGTTAAATAGATCTGGGTCAGGTTGTGCCCAATTAATGATGTGATTATCTGCTGCCAATATCGCGGCTGCTTTTGCAGAGAATGCTTTATGATACTCCAAAACATAGTCCCTCCGTATCTGACAGACAGCTCCACGATGTAGTATTCGTAGGAGTCCAGTTCAGCTCTGCGGTTAGGATATACCGAGCATAACACATCTCTGAATATGAAGAAAGCAAGGACAAATTCCCCTAGTGTAAGATTTTTAAGCATTCTGGGATCTCTGGATTTTAGAGTTACTGCCAAATCTCCGCAATCCACTACTCTATGGTCCAAGAATTCTGAAGTCGTCATTAATAGAGAAACAAGATTAATGTCCTTACCTTCGAGAATGTTACGTCTAATTTGTAAAGATATAGTGTGACGTCTAGCTGTAGCTGGAGAGGAGGATCCGTATGTAAAGGCAGTAGCGAGGTTGTATATTGGAGGATCTGCTTCGCTGGCTGAAATTAGGGCTGGACCGGAAGAAGCTGTAGGCGGCGCTGCAGTATTTGATGCTGAAATTAATGACAGCGCTGTAGATTGTTTTCCCTGTTCCATATTATACACCCTTTTATCTAGAAGTTGAGAACAGTTGAGAACTGACCAAAGATAGAGTATCAGCAAAAGGCTGCATAAATTGATAAATTAAATATTTGCGAAAGTTGGATTTCAATGGCTGGCTGCTGGTTTGCGGTGCTAGTTGTGGGGTGATTTGATCCGGAATAGACTGCCTGCTGTCTGTTTTAGGACGCTGAGTTGCTGGGCATGGCTGATTATGTTTTTTCAGAGGAAAGACTGGTTCTGCTAAGACTGAATTGCAATAGAGAATAAAAAGAGACTCTCTATCACTCCCTGCTGGAATTGCATTACCGTTTTTAAGGAGGGTTTTTATCAATTTATTCACGGGCCAGTCCATCCAAAACAATTGATCCGGAGGGGCGTCCAGAGGCCGAAGTCGCTTGGATCGGCGCCGATTTGATGTTTGAGTGGCAGGAACAGTAAGCAACATTTGAACTGGAACCTGGACGAGAGCCTGATCGGGAGCCTGATCAGACTGGATGGACCCTGGATTGAAGCTGGAGGAGAATGATCTGGTAATGACAGAAAATCCTGGGAATCCTCTGAATCCGATGACGACTGCTGTAAGTATTCCATTATTGAGGTATACGAAAGTTAATGGGTCTTGAAAATCACTTAGGTTTATGCCAAACGAAAAAACACAAGACAGCTAGGTAGAGGTGACTAATGTTTAAATAAGGTAGATTTAATTGATGACAGGAGATGATAGGTTGTTGATGCCTAGCTCCGCCCCTTGAATCCCACATATAGGTTAACATTGCTTTTTTGCTTTTAAGATAACACTTTCTTGTTTTAAATGAAGACACTTAATAACTTTACAGTATGTGTCATCCTGGCATTGGCGAAGGAGGACAGTGTCACCTGGCTTGATTGACGATGGCTTGGCATGAAATCAGGAGTTAGCATATGTCTTCATCTTTTATTTAGCCTGTTTGTCGATTGTATGAAGGAGGTCATTAGTAGTGGTTGGTGAGAGCTCTGTTAGCTTGATACGGAGAGGGTGACCAAGTAGCAACTCAGCAACCCACTCCAGACTCTCTGTCACACCAGTCACATTACTGTGCCTTACACAAATTACAGCTTTCAGACATGGTAGGAATGAATACACATGAACATAAATCATCACTGTAACATGCCAGTAATAACATTCCATGGACTGTTCATATTATAGAATGTGCCATGAAAAGAAATAGGTTATAGCTGACAGTAGCCATTGCAGTTCAAACCTTAAAAACAAAAAAAACGAACGCGAGATTGAAAAAAGTTCTTGCTGTATAGTGCTAATGTCAGGCCCAGTATCTCTTTGATGCCTACAATAATTAATCTCAACACCAACATCTAAATGATCCTGTGAATTTAAAATCTTTTCAATTACAGTTTTTAGAAAGGATTGCTTAGTTTTTTCAGGATCTGTTTTATTCTTTACAAAGAGCAACATTTAACTAGATGGGTTGAAGTGATACAGTGGCTTGAGGCATGCCTGTGAGCACACTTGTAGTTTGGGTGCACTGTGAATAGAGCGATGTGTAATCAGTGTAGCTGTTTTGCTGTAGGCTACAGAAACACTTCATTGTTTAGCACTCCCATACCGTGCAGTACGGCTGCCCTGGCACTCGTACAGAAAGCTCAGCAGTACTGTATAATATTCCATGTCACTTACTGACTATCAAATCAGTTTAATATTGTAATCTAGTTTACAGATATCTCAAGCTGAAAGCCCTTGTGATTCCACTACTTGGAACATCTACCTGTTGAGCAGTTGTTTTATAAGTGTTTAATTCATGCACGAATACAATGTTGTATTGACATCAATCCACAAAGCCAATTTGTAATTAATATTTCTGCAAAATAGTAAGGTCAAAACAATCATGATCACTAATTAGTACTCACTCACAGCATAAACTTGAAATGTCAAATGGATCGCCTCACTCAATTTAATAAATGTGTATTTGTATTGGCAAATGCTGCCTTTCCTATAGTAACAGCAAGCATTCAATACTCATTTTCTATCATTTTCAGGTTATAAAGGAAGCTAATGGTGTGTCATTAACTACAATGCTGACATATATCTCATTATAGTGGAAAACTTAATTAATGGAGACAAAGAACCGAACATACAAATAATGTTTCATTTATTCTGGTTCTTGATGATGCTGAACAAATGTATCAATTTATCAAATCAGATCAACTTTATATTGTAAGGAAAAGCTGTTCAGAGAGGCACGCCAGTTTAAGCACAAATGCTCCAGCTACATTACATATTATAAGTTAATATTTCAATGTCAACAAACACACATATCACAGCTGAATCATGTTAATTGTGCAGTGTTCAATTAACTGCTGAAAATATATAATGAAACAAAGGGTTTGCATACATCAACGGGTGAAATGGGTTTTTAATGTTTTACAGGAAAACAGTTTGTTTGACAGTTCTTTCGTGAATTGGCAGACTTCAGGGTTCGTTTCAATAAAAATCAGAGGGACATGTTGTATGTTCCGTTAATAGGAATAATACTTCTGTAAAACTGGGATAATAGAACTTTTTTACAAGGCAACAGTTTTCCTTGTAGTTCTTTTTGCTGGAAATAAGATTAAGAATATTAAACATTTCCCTTTCCGGGACAATTCTATACATGAAAACGATCCAATGTATACAATAATTAAAAACTATATTATGCGAGTTATTGATCCTTATAACTAGGGGTCAACTTAAATAGCGGTAAATTTACGTATTTTTCGCAGGTAGGTTATGGAATAAAATTAGGATTTCACTGGCATTTAGTGGCCCTGTTTAAACATTAAATAAACCTAAGTAGACAATATTTCAGAGCATTATAAATGCCTAAAAATACTGGCACTTACTTCCTTACCAAAACAGAGTGCTGTCATTTGTTAAAGGCAAGCATGCAACATCCCCCAGCAGTTACTGCTGACATTCTCTGTCTGGTGTGGACTTGCCCATACATTGAGACTGCATGTTCTGCATCCACTGAATTGGTTGGAAGTGTAAGGTAAAGCTTTGACAAGTTATACAGATCTGAAAATCGATTAGAAACAGTCCCAAAACTTATCCAAGGGCATCTGGCGTACTTTAATAAAGGCAATGTATGCAGCACGTTTGTTGTCATGTTATTTGTCCCATCCAATAATTTACTTTATTAGTTCCGAGTCAAAACAAAGAAAATGTGCATATTCGGGTCTAAAATTCTAACTACATTTAAAAACCAAGCAGCAGTTTGTTTAAAGCGAGGTGGCTGTGCTAGATTGTACCTGTAATATTGATTTTAACTTAACTACAACCGACAGGAATACTTTTTGTCTGGGCTGACTTTCCAGTTTGTTTTCTGAAAGTTGTTTATTTTACGTTCTGTTCAGCAGCCTCTGCAGCAGCCATTCATTTAATGTGTGATTATGAAGCTAAATAGCGACTGATTGTATTTTCTCCAAAGTAACATTATAAAATGTGCAAAACAATTACCACCATCTGCATGTACAGTTTCTTTGGGAAATATCTTGACATAATCAGCAGCCGAAATACACTTGCTTTCTCATCCATTTCTGGTAGCCTATTTTACCTCCAATGTTGAAAACTAGATTTTTAACCTTAATCAAAACAATGCAGCACTGACTTTGTCCCACCCCCTACTGTACAGTACAGGTCACAGAAAAGCCAGTACAGATGCACTGATAGTCTGATTAAAACATCGCTGTCAACAACAGTAAACAGTAAACAAGAACATTAACCGCTTTGGAGTATTTTTTTTCTTTTGTGTAAATGTTACGGTCCCCGGGGTTGCATCACATTGCCTTCAGGTTTTTAATGTGGGCTCAAAGGAACTTTCTGTTTCTGCAGGCGATGCACATTCCCGGAGCGGTGAACAGGGCAGCGGACCTCCTCTCAAGGGAGGATCCCCTTCCATCACAGTGGCACCTCCACCCTCAGGTAGTGGAGTGCATTTGGGAATGATTTGGAAGGGCGCAGGTCTTCTCCTCTTCTTCTTGGCAGAGATGCCACCCTGTCCCCTGTGGTACTCCCTCCACCGCTTAGGCGGTCCACTCGGGTCAACGACCTAGCGAATGAATGGCCCAAAGTGTATTTGTACGATTTCCCTCAAATGCTGCTGCTCCTGGCCTTTCTTGAAAGGGTCTGCTTAGAGAAAGCCTCAGTTCTCCTAGTGGCCTCCAGGTGCCCCAGGAGAATCTGGTTATTGACTCTGTGCCAGCTGTTGCAAGGCCAGCCCTGGGCATTCCCACTTCACATGGATCTCCTCAGTCAGGAGAGAGGCACTCTTTGGCACCCGAAACCAGGCAGGTTCCAGCTATGGGTCTGGCCCCTGAAAGGGACTGCTGTTTAGCCCTAGGGGTACCTTGCAGAATGCTAGGGCAGATTCCAGTAGGTTGTTGTACACCTACAAGTGAAAGTATTTTCAAGCTTCGTGTCTGGCTAGAAGCCATGACCCAATCTCTTGTCCTATGCCAGTTACCTTACAGTTTCTGCAAGAACTGCTTGATGCTGGTAGGTCACATTTTTGAAGGTGTGACAATTGACTTTGAATTTAGCCATCTAAACCATTATACATTCAAAGATCAAGGGATAATATATTAGTGTAATACTAATATCACTGAGTATCCGGCTGTGGCAAAGTGGCTGGTAAGGGGAACAGGTGTAGAGGTGATGCAATGCAGGAGTGACAGGCAGACAACGGTATTTCAGTGAAAAAAGGTGCTTCAATTATAATCCAGGTCTGGTGACCATAAAATAATAAATCCCCGGCTATACACAACAATGTGTAAAGCGCGGGGATAACGAAAACAGGGCACAGTCCCGAACAAAAACACAAGTCATGGTCACCAGTCCTGGGTGCGTGCAGACGTGCAGGTACTCGGTGTAGACACAGGTTGTGTGATGTGTAGTGGTGCTCCGGATCGTGCGGACCCTGGTGACAGCTCCGGAGGTGTGCTTAACTGTCTAGTGCTGAATACAAAAACAGACAGTTACACAGACAGACACAATAACACAAAACACAAACACAATCCACTCTGAGAGCTCCTCTCTCAGTCCTTCTCTCTCTCCAAGCATTTAACCAAAACGAAGGAATAGATCAGCGTTACCCTGGCCCCTATATGTAATCCTGCAAGGTATCTAGGTAAATGGTTGCAGCTGCCTTATTACTTGCAGCTGCCTCTCGTTTACTTTTCAAATCAATACGGTCTTACAACAGTCTCACTTCTTTCCAAGCTGACCCACTTCCCTGACCCGGAAACGAACTGGCCAGCCCTTCCAGATACTTCTCATCTCGTTCTTTAGAGCCCTCACAGGTCAGGAGGAAGATTTATCACCCGAACTCATATTTCTGTCACACCGGCATACGGCAACAAAAGCCTGGGAGCTTCACAAAACTGGCCTTTATGGGAGAGTGGCAAAAAGAAAGCCATTGTTGAAAAAAACTCACATCAAATCTCGGCTAGAGTATGCCAGAAGGCATGTGAGAGACTTTGAGACCAAGTGGAAGAAGATTCTATGGTCTGATGAGACCAAAATAGAGCTTTTTGGTCTCAATCCTAAGCGCTATGTTTTTGGCGCAAGCCTAACACTGCACACCATCCTCAGAACACCATCCCTACAGTGAAGCATGGTGGTGGCAGCATCATGCTATGGGGATGTTTCGCTGCGTCAGGGCCTGGAAACCTCGTGAAGATAGAGGGCAAAATGGATGCAGCAAAGTACAAGGAATTCCTGGTGGAAAACCTGCTGAAGTCTGCAAGAGACCTGGGACTTAGGAGAAGATTCATCTTCCAGCAGGACAATGACCCCAAACATACAGCCAAAGCCACACTGGAGTGGCTTAAAAACAAAATGGTCAATGTCCTGGAGTAGCCCAGCCAAAGCCCAGACCTCAATCCAATTGAGAATATTGAAAATTGCTGTTCACCAAAGGTCCTATCCAACTTGACGGAGCTTGAGCAATTTTACAAAGAAGAATGGACAAAAATTGCAGTGTCCAAATGTGCAAAGCTTATCCAAATAGACTCATGACTATAATTGCTGCCAAAGGTGCCTCTACAAAAAATAGTGACTCAAGGAGTTGAATACTTATGCAATCAATTATCCGCTGTTTTGTATTTGTAATTAATTTAGAACAATTTGTAGATTTTCTTTTTCACTTTGACATTATGGACTTGTTTGTGTTGATCAGTGGCAACTTCTAATTATTCCATTTTGATTCAATGTTGTAACACATTAAAATGTGAAAAAGTCCAAGGGGGTGAATTCTTGAGAGAATTTGAGAGCCAGTGTACACTAATAATGATGGTAATACAGTCAAACAAGATTAAAATACCTTCATACAATTGCCATCTTTCTGATCAATCAATGTGTATTTCAGTGTTGTTAGATATGTACACAGAGTGTTGGACATATAGTACATATGCTGTGGGATTGCCCACTTGTAACAGTTTTTTGGAGAAAGGTTCTCAAGACTATCAGCTTTGTGATTGGGATAAAAGTTAATGCTGACCCAACACTGTGTCTTTTACACAAAGATAATTTTGTCTAGTCTGTATTTTATTTATATGTTAGTTTGATGGGAAAAAAGGGTTTTGTGTTGTTATTCAGCCTCCTGACAACACAGGGCACTGGGCCAAGCCAAGGATCCCCTCACAAGGATCACGTGACAGAAGTCACGTTTTCTCCGGATGCCATTTTTGTGTAGGGCAATGTTGGTATGCTAAACCTGGTCACTCAGTTCAAGTGATTATTAAAAACACCTGCCGTTCACAGACAGGTCTTTCACTGATCTCAGGGGGGGAGTTTTGAGTATAAAGGGAACTGCAATGTTGTACTTTGGGGCTGGTGTTCGGATTTATGAACGAGAGAGAGAGAGAAAGAGAGAGAGAGAGGATTAAAAGAGATTAACCACTGGTGTTTGTTTTCACCCAACCAGTACTAGTAGCTCTGCACAGATGTGACATGCATTTCTACATAGGGAAGTCAGAGCATCAGCTGCAAGACAGAACCAAATATGCTTATCTTAATGCTTTGTAAGTATGCTCTCAAAATTATAGGTTTACCTTGAGATGCTGGAGGCTCGATTAAGGCTGATATTTATAATAATTTGCGAAAGTTATTAAACTGATTGCGAAGGTTGTTCCCAGTTATTGTGAAAAATGCATGCATTTTAGCCTTGAAGGGAACGCTGCTCATCATCATCAAACTTAAATTCAAATGGTTTATTCAATCTTTTCAAATGTGACAGTTTCTTGAGGCACTGATTGGTTTAATCGGTCTTTCCATAAACTCTATCATTTAATATTGCCTCGTTTTGTATTCTGATTTCCACAGAGTGCACCTCATCGCATCAAAATGGCATGTAAAGAAACGCCGAAACGCACCGCTGTTTCTTGCTAAAAAAAGTTGTAAATTGTTTGAGCTCTTGAAAAAAACCTGAATCAGACACAAGTCGTCAAGCAATTTGGTGTTTTCCTTTCTGGTGAGTTGATTCACCATTCTGTTAAATAATTTTGAGCATATCTTGGATATTGCTCCAGTACAGGTATTCATAATTAATTTAGAGCTGCAGCTGTGTAGGGGTATAGTTATTGTTCATTAACATACACCTATTGCTTATCTCTTTCTTATTCGGTTCATTTCACATATTGATGCACGTGCGTCATGTATGCCTTTGTTTGAGGGTCGACAGTACAAGACAATCAAAAACACACTAGCAAATAAACAGGCGCAGGGGCCAAAATAAAAGGTCTATAAAAAAAACTCTACTGTACATATACCCAATACATTAACGCACAGCACCCATGATTACCCCTTTTATACACCTGTGTGTTTTGTGTGTGTATATATATATATATATATATATATATATATATATATATATATATATATATGTATTTAAAAATGCAAATAGACCATTTGAAGTAGCTTACAAATGTATGCTTTTCCATATATTTTAAATATGCGGTTCTTTGGTGGGGAAATATGTATTAATATAGTCATTCTACAGTTCATATCAAGTGACAATAACAATCAATCAAAGAAGATTTTGAAACATGAATGAGTGTGGATGAAGCTCTTGAATTAAATGAAGTCTGGTCATTTTTTATAAACTACTTGCATTGTTTTCAGAAAATAAATGGTTGCTATATCCTGAAGTGTCCAAGTATAAAATATGTTAATCATATGGGTTAATGCAATTAGCTTTCATAACAACCATATTCAATTTTGAAGCCTGTCTCTGTAAAATCTAATAACAGTTCCTCTACAAGAGGGACAAAATATAATGTTCTAGTTCATGTAGACATATCAGTATGCAATTAATTCTGCTTATAATAACTTTTGATCCTTTGAAAAACACACCAAAAGCTATTTTTAGTTGATATTCTAACTTGTTTTACATTGAATATACTTTTTTTTTTTATGTAAATACAGAGGATAATCGCACTAAATAGTTTTTTTCATACATCCAAACATTAATTATACAGTTGATTTAATCCCAAGTTTCTTCAACTAAATCATTTTATCCACACTCCCCGTTTTATTTTTTGGTCCCTCAACTACACAAGAAATCATGATGGAAATAAAAGCTATGTTAATTTCTATCAATTGAATTTTACTCTTGGAATCATTTAACTTTTTTTATAAATTATTTGAGTTTTGATAATGCACCTTTACATAGGTGGTTGAGAATGTGTCTTAATAATATTAACTAACTTGTTTATGAGTTGTTATTTTTGGTAACAATGTATTTAAATACCAAATCAAATATTCACATCTGCATGATAAGAAAGTCTGGCTGCCCAGGTACCATTCCACTGCAGCAGCTCTAGGTCAAAATCTGAAGACTCATCCAACACTGTATAGCCCTGTTGTGTCTAAAAAAAACTATCAATAAATGAAAAGCTCATTAATTACTATAGGTTCTTCCTCTAGCTTGATGGATACCATGAAATAAAGTCTATTTCTTTGATTTAACTTTCTGATGTTTAAAGTTTAGATTTTAAAAACAGGCAAATGCTCCTCATCTACCACCATCTTTGAATTGTGCCTGCCTTTGTAGTTTACAAGTGACATTATAGTAGCAAAAATACAATATGACTAGATGCCTAACGTACCCATCTGAAAAATATTAAATTCTAATTGGTTGAAATGACTATTGAAGTTCAATATACTATGTGTGGATAGAGATAGAGGCAGTAGTACTTACTCTATCTCTGCATGTGAAGTCTATGTTTATGCGCGATGTTGCTAACCAATATAATATCAGTACAGATGGTGTTCAGAAGTACATAGTGTAAAGCTGGTATCGGTTACCAACCTTTCCTTAATAGTTTCCTGACATCAGTAAATAGAATTTTAAGCCTAATCAGCCACAGTGGCCAATTTTTGGCCAAGAAAAGGACAGGTGTCTTGGAGATAACATTTACTGTGATTAAGCACATGCAGGTTTAACAAATCTTGACTTGAAAAAATACTGCACAGTTTAACTTATTTCCTTCATTAAATTATATGTGATTCATCTACATCATGGATTAGTTTTGGTAGAATAAATACAAGTGGAAAACTTAATTACAGTGTAGACATTTAATTATGCAAAAGGCTGGAAATAACCTTTGTTGTTACGCAAAATGATAATGATCCTAATTATGCCAGGTTAACATAAATACTTACAAAAGACTAATTTAGTTTTCTCCAGTTTTCATCAAAGGACACACACACAAAAAAAAACCCTCTTATATAAAAACATTACATTTCAGACATCTAACATCAGTATTGTTTTCTGAGCAATGACACATTTACCATCCATGACTAAACACTATAGTGCAAATATTTGACTATAAATCATTTTCAGCCTCTTCAGAACTTGGGAAAATGTCTGCACGTGTTGTTTTATGGTTGATCCACAAATTATTTTTGTAATTACGTTTTTTATATTATTATTTGGTAAAGGATCTCAGTATTTCAATACACTAACAGTCATGCAATTCTGCATATCTCATAGCCTGCTGCCTACATTTTTCACAGATCCTGATTGCTGAAAAGTCTGGTAAATTCACAGTGTAAAGGGGAGAAAAGGCAATTCATGAGGTGTGAGCTGGGGGGTAGAGATAGGGCAGAAGAAGCAGAAGGGAGCGGTAAGTAGGACAGAGTGCCGGCTAGAAAGGACCGGACCGAGGATAGAAGAGCAGGTGAGGCTCACTCTAGTAGCTGACCAGCGAAGCTGGACATGGAAGCTAGGATAGAAAGTGGTCACTGACTGAGGGTGGCGATGCTGACACGAGCCCAGGGGCGAAGGACCTAGCAACCGAAGACAGGAAACAGAAAGTGGTCACTGACTGAGGGTGGCGATGCCGACACGAGCTCAGGGCCGCAGGACCTAGCAACCAGAGACAGGATACAAAAAGTGGTCACTGACTGAGGGCGGCGATGCCGACACGAGCCCAGGGCCTTAGGGCCTAGCAACCGAAAACATATATGAGGGTTATGACTCAGGGAGCCGCCCCTCAGAGGAAGATCGTCCCGGAAGACCGGGACACGAAAGGAGATAGACAGGGAGAGGTACCCAGCATCTGAGACTTCTGTAAAGGGGCGCTCGTTAAACCCCCAATTGGCCGAGACTTCACGCTGCCTGGGAGCTGAGATAAGAACAAGGCATAGAGGTTAGTATGGGACTCGAGCATGAGTAGCCACGTCCTGAACTGAGACAGAGTATAGAACAGCCTTGAGTGAGGCAAGATAAGCGCAGGAGCTGCAAAAGAACAGAGTGTGGCCGGGGGTCCGCTCTGACTCACAAGGTGAGAACCCCCCTGAAGGTCAAGGGAGGCTGAAGCCTGCCCTGAGGTCAGGGAAGTGATGATCACTTGCCCCCCAAAAGGATGGACCCCCGGCTCCTCACCAAATCTCCCACACCGTGAGACAAACAAAAGAGCACATGCCAGCGCATAACATAAACAAAAGACTAGAAGGACAAACGGGACAAACAGGAGAATGGTTAGTAAATTTAGTAGGATATGACTATGTGCATACCTGCTGCTCTGTGGAGAGGAAAAACCCCTTGAAGCTAATTAGGGGAAAACCTCTAGTGGCTCCAGCAGACAGGTAGCCCCCACTTCAGGCATACTATCAATTTTTGGAATGGGCTGCAACTATGTCAGAGGGAGATGAATGAACATAAGAATCCACTGTAGAACAGGACCAGCGCCCCATGGTCCTGATCAGGCTCTGATTGATGCTGGCCCTTGCAACGGAGGTGGCTGCACCGATACAGAATGAATGGGGTGAATAAAGCTGAGGAGGGAGGCCTGTCCTGGAGAGGAGGGTGGAGAGGTGGGTTGAGAACCAGAGGCAAGTGACAATAGATCTGGAAGAATTGATGAATAGAGGGTCCGGGGGGGGGGGTTCCTGTATGAGAGATATCTTGACATTGCTGAAAAGGGGCAGATAGCAGACTTGGTCCTTGAAAGCTGAATGAATTGACCGCGCCAGAGTTGGTCGCAGCCGAATAAGAATATAGGAGTTGGAAATAGAAGAGAGGTCACATAAACGAATACCCACCGAGAGGAAGCAAGAAGCTGAGGAAACTGTGAATTCGGAGCTTCTGAGAAAGCCAAAGAAGGCTGTGAGGCAGATGATCTCCATGAGTAGATCCTCGTAGGGGGAGAAGCTGCCTTTCCGAAGAGCAGAGCTGATTCTAGCATTTTTAGAAGGAGAAGCAACTATATCAGGGAAGGATGAATGAATGTAGGAATCCACTGCAGAGGAGGACCAGTTCCCCCACATTTGTAATCAGGCTGGGGGGGAAGGGGAGAGTTGAGGGGGAGACCTGCTCTGGAGGAGAGGGTGGAGAGGAGGGAGCCATGCAAGGGGGAGGCCTACTCATGAGGTGAGGGTGGAGAGGAAGGAGGCCTGCTTGGAGGCAAGGGTGGAGGAATGGAGGGAAGTCTGCTCGAGACGAGGCGAGTGATGATAGGAGTGAAATGAATCAATGAACAGATGGGTCTGAGGAGGGGAGTGGGGGGGTTCCTGCTGTGGAGATACCTTGAAAAGGGAGATAGGGAACTTGATACTTGACGTGTGAGTGGACCAACCGCGCTGAATTGATCCGTCTTGAGGTATGCAGCCAAGTGATGGAGTAAGCATGGAAGGTGGCCGAGAGGCAGTTGATCTCCATGGGTATATCATTGTAGGGGGAGAAGCGGCTTTTCAGAAGAGTGGGAATTAGCAAATGGAGAATATATGTTGATATAGACAGACGGGAAGGTGAGGCAGGGGGAAAGCTCTTAAGAATCCCACAGAGGGTCAGGCGGAATGCTGAATATGGAGAGACTGGAGGGAGTTGGAGAGAATCCCTAGCACGGACCATGAGAGCCAGGTTTTGATTGAAGGGATATGATTATTGGAATCTGAACGCAGAGGATTGAAGACACTGAGCAGGCTGTAGGGGGTTGAAGGGGGTTACTGAGAGTAGGTTTCAGTTAAATAGCATCTGGAGAAGCTGAGGATTCTGGATGGGGGTTGTGGAATCAAATGGGACCAACTGACTGAACTTGGATACCAAAAGTAGAGGCAGAAGAAGAGCTGGAACTGAGGGTTGAGGTGACAGCTGGACTGAACGAACATGAATCGGCTACAGGGGAAGCACGGCTCCTTTGCGCCCCCATGTTCTAGAAATGAGGGCAAAGATGAGATGCTGCCTTTCTACGTGTTAGTTAATACAGGATTGATCAGCGGTTTGCTACTATCATGTCTGCTTGAAATGGAAAAGGTAAACTCACATTCAGAGATTTGGGTTTTGCAACGCCAGTTATTCTCTTAATAGTGGAAATCCTTAACTCATAATCAAGACAGATTTCCAGTCTCGTACCACATCTCAAACCAAGTATTAATGCTGTAACATTTGGGAGGAATAGGATTGCTGAAGAAGTGCCCCGTATTTTGATTAGATGGAGATTAGCGTTAGCCTTAATTGTGGGAATTCTGCCACGATCTGCGTATTGAAGGAAGGCTGGAGCATTGTTGGCTCTGGAGAAGTGCAGCTGCAGACTTCAATAGTAAACTAGAGCGACTTGCCGCTGCAGTAGTGAACCGATCTGAAGAGGCAGTGGAGATCTGCTGCAGTGAGGAGCAATTAACAGTAGAGGGTGGGATGTGCTGAACAGAGCAGAGGTCTGAGGAAGAAAACAATGGAGTGCTGTCAGTAGTGTGCAGAGGCCCAGCTATGAGAGCAGAGATCTGCTGAAGCAGAGATCTGGAATAGAGACGGAGGACTACCATTGGTAGAGTGAGGTGGTCTGCTGCAGAAAGTAGGGATCTGCTGAATGCAGTAGATATTGGTCTTTCAGTGTTAAGGCCGATTTAGATGGAACCAGAGATGGGGCTGCTTTTGTGCAATAAAGATTGCAGAGATCTGAGACCGCTGCAGAAATGAAGGATATGTTGCTCCGAGGCGTCTGCAAAACCTATTGATTGGTCGGGAGCAGTTTATTGTCTACTGGGGGTAGGAGGACATTGACTGGAACATTGATAAATCGTAGGACATGGCTCCATGACTGACTAGCGGCTCGCGTTGATGAAATGATGACTTTGATGAAGCTGGTCAGACTGGAGGAGTAGCGCCAGATGAGGAAACACGAATCTGGGAACAGGAATAAGTCACAGGAATGGATGCGTGATGCAGGAAAGCAGGACGTTACTATGATGCTGAGTAAGGCTGCTTCATGACCAGGTCCTTGAAGAGGGGAACTGTTGAAATTGGAGAATGTCAGTTGCTACAAAAGGTTGAGGAGGAGGGGATCTCCTGTAAATTCCTTGGAATGACAACAAACTGCAGGATGTATAGAAAAGGTGGAGCATGTGAGCTTCACAGTGATAGCAAACCAGCTTAGAGACTGTATAAAATTTGTGGTGTTATACTGCCATCTAGCGGTTATGATTGAAATTAACCATTAGCTTGAGTGAGGCCGGGTAGAATATTTGGTTATTGTGATTAAAATCCTTGTCGGTGTAGAACAACAATTGCGTATTCTTTTAGATTTTAATATCTTTGTTACATGTTTTAGGACAGTTAGTCATGTATATGAATACGTTAACACAGTATTTAGATGTCACAACTCGGCGAGTTGAACAAGCCCTCGCAGGCTGTAAAACTGCAGCAGCAAGCAAGCCAGAAAATTGCAGTACTGAGGCACGGAGCTCGCAGTGCAGATGAAGCTGCCTGGTCACCATGGTTACTTACCACTCCCCACAGTCACGCAATGAGGGCATTGCAGTGGTAGCCACGGACTGAGAAGCACTGGTGGAAAAGTTGCAAAACAGCAGTGTTGTTGGATCTTGTTGTGACGAGTCGAAACCACAAGCCGCCACACGGCGAAACGGAGCACGAAACTGAATGGACAGGTCCCTAAAACGTTGAACGTAGCCAATAGAAGTCCAGGGCAGGATCCCATGAAGGAACGGTAATTTTGCTGGCTCTGGGAGTGGAGGAGGGGCGCTTGATTGCATGCGAAGAGTAAAGGAATGTTCAGCTGACAGATCTTTATGGTGGATTAAATAGAAGAGCTATGGCAAGGCAAACGCTGACAACGGGAATGTCGATGTCTTGTTGAAGGAGCTTTAGAGATTTTAGTGGGGGGCCAGTTTGTCTAATGAAGACGCGGACAAGATGACAAATGAAGCTGCGGTTTGAACGGTGCTGTTGCTGGGCTGGAGGCTGGAAAGAGCAGGAAAGACTAACGCTGGAGCTCCTGCAGCCGAATGGAGAAGCTGAATGATGAGAAGCAGCACCGGAGCAGGTAGGAAAATATTTGATAATATCTTGGGAGCGCTGCACAGAGAATTGACCTCCAGTGAAAGGCAACAAAGTGTAGATTAGCGGTGAAGCACGAAAAGACGGCGTCTGAGCGTTTGCTACAAAAACGAAATGCTAGACAGCAAAGGTGCAAGTGATCAGGGCTTAAATAGAAAATAGGTACTAATTGACAGGAAATTGGAAGCCCCCTGCTGCATGCCTCCTGAACTACACAAGCTAACACTTAAATCATATAAACAGTAACAACTGTATGATTTTAATAATGTCACTAGCTACATTAATACTTGGAGGTGTTTAGTGTTTACTTAATTGTGGTAATGTGGTCCACCACAAATTTGATTCATGGAATAAGGCCCTTTCTTTCTTTTGAATGAAAACAGCAAAAACATAATTTGTTCCAGAGGAAACATAACTACTTAGTGATAGAATTACAATGTCCTCTCGGTAGACTTCTCCATCATTCTGGAATATGACCCTGCAGTTGTTGCTTCCTCTCCAAACAGACAAGATGATGACAAACCTTTTATATGTAAATTGTGGGTTGATGAATAAGCCAATGTGCTTTGGGAATTAAGCATAATAAGCCCAGCACAGCTTAGCTGCCCTGTAGTTAAACATGGTATAAGCATCACTGTGTGACCTTTAAGCAGCAGTGAACAGCTTTATTGTGCTATGTTCCATTTTGACAATCCGATTGCCTTTCTTCTGTGATGAACAGAAACAGCTTGAGGTTGTTCGAAATGTAAAGATGCTTTGTAGTGAAACAGGACCGCTGAATGTAAATGCTCACATCCTAAAAGAAAAATTGTAAAATGCATATCACAGTGAAAACAAATAAAGATGTTGATAGTTTTTGACTAAAGTCTATGCTGTCCCACCTGTCATAACACATCTTCAGCACCACTAAGTAAAAGTACCACTGTCCCTTTTATTAAATCAATTGCTTTTTCTTCAAGAAGTGTATATGTCCTAGGTTTAGTAGCAAATATAGTTTAGATTTCTGTGTGTGTGTGTGTGTGTGTGTATATATATATATATATATATATATATATATATATATATATATATATATATATATATATATATATATATTTAGCTCAAAGAGCCAGCTGCCCAACATTTCAATATGTTGTACATATCTTTCTCAAAGGAGCTTGTGTTTGAATCAAAACATTGGAGGTATTTATAGGAGTTTGACGGCATGACAACTACTTCTTATTGTTTATACTCAAATCCATGATTTATTCTTACATGAAGTAATGGTGTTCTATATGTGAAATCACTTTTACTTATATCTTAAAATCTATATTAATTCTAATTAACATTATTTTATATAAACTTATATTTATATTATCATGCAATGCTGGTTCTGAAGATCAGCCTTGATATGGTCTCCCCAGTGCATCAGCATCCACAACTTTTGAATTAATTTTGTTTATTTAATTATTTTTAACTTTTATATATTTATTGGAGTTAATTAGTTCATTCTTTTCTGTTGAGTCCCGCTGGCATAATTGTGTTCAGTCTATTTATCCATTTGCTTTCTTTTATTCTTCTATATGTCGCATTGTCTAATTTTAGCTGTTCTAATACTACAAACTTTACATCATTTATGTCATGTCCTTGACTGGTGAAGTGCTGTACTATTGGTTCATTCATTTTTTTATTTCTAAGTAATGAAAGGTGGTTCTGAATTATTTTATATAAAGTTGTTCTAGTCTCTCCAACATATTTTATTTCATCACATTTTTCACAGGCTAGTCCATAAACAACATTGCTATTTTTACAGTAGATATTAGTATTTAGTGGGTACGTGGTGTTCTTATGTTTAATTATATTTTTACTTTTGTCCATGTATTTACAAACTTTACATGTACTAGTGCAAGTATTTGTAGAACCTATTCTGTCAATTATTCTTTTATGTTTACTGTGAACTAGAATATCACCTAAATTAGCTTATCTTTTGAATGCTATAACTGGGGCCTTAAGAAATACTTTTTTCAATTTTTCTGAATTATGTAGAATCCGCAAGTGTTTCCAAACTATCTTAGAAATATTGGGCAAAAGTTTAAGTAAGTCACTACTAATGGGATTCTTTTGACCTTTTTATCTCTATTTTATCTATAATCTAGTAGACCATCTTTTTAGTTTATCCACTTTTCTTAACTCTGTCTCTATAATTCTTTGTATCCTTTTTTTTTAAAGATTTGTTTTTAATATATGTCTTTGTTTTACATAGTCACTTTCTTTAGAGCATATTCTTCGTATTCTTATTCCTAGACCCTTTGGAATTGCCCTTTTAGTGTGTATTGGATGTACAGAGGACATGTGTAAACACTGGTGCATGTCAGTAGGTTTACAGAAGAGGTCAGTCTCAGTTGAACCTTCTTCAAGTTTTACTATGGTATCTAAAAATTATATTTCTTTTCTTGTCCATCGAAGGTCCACCTTAATATTACTGTGTATTTCATTTGCCATTTTATGAAACTGGAAAAGAGATTCTTCTCCATGTGTCCAAACCCCAAAAATATCATCTACAAACCGAATGTATTCTAAAGTTCTCTTTCTGATTTTCTATGTAACTGTTCTTCTCATTTTCCTATGCATGTACTGGCAAAATGCATTCCTAATTTAGATCCTATTGTTGTACCATCGTTTTGTTTGTAATTTTTATCAACAAATGTAAAATAACTGTTTACTAACTGTTTCTAAAACTACGGATCATCATGAGACTCTCTGTGTTGGTATTGACTTATCTAGTCTATTATCTAATGCTTTTTGACAAGCTTTTCGAAGATTTGCTGCTGTCTTCAAGTATACTATATATATATATATATATATATATATATATATATATATATATATATATATATACCCTGGTCTTGAAGCTCAAAGCAGGAGATGGAGACGGGATTCAAGCGCCAACAAAACTACTTTATTAATTAAACAGGGTCTGTGTTTGGGTCAGGACCACACCACAAAAACAATAAATCCTTCCTCCTGTCTCTATCCTAAAAACTTTCTCACTCGCTCTATTCCACACACACACACACACACACACACACACACACACACACACACACACAGGCTTTGGCTCTATCAGCCCCCTCACACATAGAGAAGAGAGTGGACCACTACTCTCATGTGGGTGGGGGCATGTGGGTGGGGGCAGAGCAAGGGTGTATAGATGACCCAACAGTGGCTCACACACACATACACACCCACACTACCGAAACTAGTGGTATGGTCTCACCCCGCAAAAATAGAGATAACTTGAATGCGCAGGACCAGATGAAACAAAAGTCTGCCAACCTGAACTGACCGGGTAGCTACAATATATTGAACTTACATTCAAGGCCGTTGGAACTAGGGGTGCTGAGGTTGCGGCAGCATCCCCTTGGCAATGCATGGCTTGCATCTTATACAGGGGTTACAGTTTTATTCAACGGCTTTCAACACACCCACTTTAAAAATTGTTCCAGTGCCATTGCTTACATTCATGAAGAGATATTATTTAAATTTGTTCAAGTACTTGAGCAATAAATTAGTAAGTAGCTTGAGTAATTATAATTATTTTGAGTTCTCGAACCCACCCCTAATACATGCTTGTTTGTTTTGACTGCTGTGCTGTGTTGGAGTTTATACCGTCCATCGCTTACTGCGGATGAATCACGTTAACACAAATGCGCCTCTTCTAAGTGGTGGCAACTGTATTTCTATCTATCTATCTATCAAAAGTGAACATGGCGCGTGCAAAAGTTTGGGCACCTTGTCACTTAGTACTTGGTAACACCTCCTTTGGCAGATATAACTGCTTCTAAACGTTTCCTGTAGCCAGCTAAGAGTCTTTCTATTCTTGACTTTGGAATTTTTTCCCACTCTTCCTTGCAGAACTCTTCCAGCTCAGAAAGATTCTTAGGTCTCCTTGCATGCACTGCATGTTTGAGATCTCCCCACAGATTTTCAATAATATTCAAGTCTGGGGACTGTGATGGCCATTCCAAAACCTTTCTCCTTCTTTCTTGTAAATATTTCATGGTTGATTTTGAGGTTTGATTTTGATGTTTTGGATCATTGTCTTGCTGAAATGTCCAACCTCTTTTCAGCTTCAATGTCCTGACTGACTTTAGGACATTAGCTTCTAGGATTTGTTGATATCTAGTTGAATCTATTCTTCCTTCCACCCACACAATATTTCCGGTTCCACTGGCTGCCACACAACTCCAAAGCATAATAGAGCCACCCCTGTGCTTAACAGTTGGCAAGGTGTTCTTTTCTTGAAATGCTTCACCCTTTTTTCTCAAAACTTATCTTCTTTGGTTGTGGCCAAACAGTTCAGTTTTCGTTTCATCAGTCCAATGCACATTGTTCCAGAAAGCTTCAGGCTTGTCAAGGTTTTCTTTTGAATAATTTAGATGCTGACTTTTGTGATGAGGTCGTAGAAAAGGCTTCCTTCTGACAATTCTCCCATGCAGATCCTTGTTGTGTAAGGTACGCTGTATTGCGGACCTGTGAACATCTACTCGTGTTAGCTAAACTGTTCTGAAGGTCCTTTGCAGTGACCTGTGGGTTCTGTTGTGCAGATCTGACAAGTTTTCGGGGCAAGTCTATGTGATATTTTTCTTGGTCTTCCAGATCTTGCTTTGACTAACCGTTCCATTTAACTTCCATTTCTTGACAATGTTTCTGACAGTTGAAATTGCTAGCTGGAAGCGATGAGAGAGTTTTTTTTAATAGTCTTCTCCTGTTTTATGAAAGTCAGTTATCTTAATTTTCAAGTCTTCAGACATCTGCTTAGAGGAGCCCATGGTTGTTGAAACCAGGCAGAACAACGATCACAGTCTGACTGATTGAAGCCTTAATGAGTGAATCAACCTTTCTGGGCCTTATCAATCATCTTTTTAAGAAGTAATTAAGAATGGTCCAAAAGTGTGCCCAAACTTTTGCACACGCCATGTTCACTTTTGTTTATTATTTTGAATCTGTAATAAATGCAAATAAATAGTAATCCTGTATTAAAATTTGCAGAAAGGTGTCATGTTTAGAGGTCAGGTCAACTTATGTTCACTAAAAGATTCATTGTAACATACATTTTTTCCAGGGGTGCCCAAACTTTTCCATACAACTGTATCTATCAAGCCAAATCAGAAGTAGGCCTATTGTATTCACATTTTCTTGATTTAAAAATTAAGGCAATACGTTTTTTGCTTTAAATCTATTATTTGTTTCAAACCATGTTGGGTTTAGATTATATGGTATATGAAAATAACCTGAATATAGTATGATAATTAAATCAGGATTTGTGAGATTAATGCAAATGTTTTGCTTTGCTTTTGGACATACAATGTTAACAGTAATGAACAACCATAGTTCAGATAGAAATTACTTCTGTTAAAGTATAGTATTTTTTATGATTATTACAATGTTAACGGGACAGCTGATGCGGACGCATGCATATTCTTTTCAGTTGTAAAAAACTATGTTGCATTTCTTTTTTTAGAATTGGAAGTGTTCTAATTTGAATATAAATTGTGCCTTTTTTGTTTAACTATTATGCATAACAGTGTTTTTGGTAACACTTTATATTAAATTGCTGCTTATTAATGTTTTATAAATGTATAATATATGCTTAATAACTATGTTATATAGTTTTAATAAAGCATTGTGGATGGTTTATAACCATGCCATAGTCAGACAGAATTACAGTTTTATAAAAGGGACAGTTTCTAGCCAACTATTCTACTTTGAGGTGTTTAACCATGCAATAGCTATAGACAGAATTAAAGTTTTATAAAGGGGACCGTTTTTAGCCACCTATTGTACTTTGGGATGTTTAAAAGTAATTCCATCTGTGGCTATTGCATGGTTATAAAACATCTATAATGCTGTATTAACAACACATAACATGTAGTATAACTTATAACTTAAGTATCTATTATATATTTATAAAACATTAATAAGCAGCATATAAAGTGTTACCGTGTTTTTAGTTATTGGATCTTCTATCAAAAACTAATGTTTGCTCTTTATTTTGAAAAATAAAACATCAATGCAACGATTAGCATTGATAAATGCCTATACGACAATCAAATACAAAATTAGGGTGCCGATTGCACCACTAATGATAGCCTCTCAGACGACAGTAGCAGCTTTTTAAACTTCTTATTATATGTGTATTAAACTTTTTAGTTAATTTTCATTGGCAAAATACTTGTGTGGTTTTAGCATTTTAAAGTACAGATACTATACATATAGACCCTGAATCTATACCCACAGAAAAAAAAAAATAGCAAATTTTCTTGGGAGACGACTGAGGAAAACTTGAAGGGCACTTTCTTGAATTCAACTCTGGTGCGCTTGTACTGCATTGAAGGCAGTATCAGTTTACTTTCCATTCCAAGGAAAGAGCGAATGAACAGGAGTTTTAAGGACACTCTTTAAATGACTTCACTGGAGAGACATCCCGTATGAAAACATATTGCTACAGAAACACTTCTTTCATGTAGCTGGTGTTTTGCTAGCTTGTATAAACAACCGGGATAAGATGGAACAAGAGAGACACACATCACCTTTTGTGAACAGGCAACAAATTAAACCTACAGTAACACACTGAATGCCAACAAAGATTCAGTATGAAGGCTCATTGCAAGTTACGTGTAAATTGTCTTTCCCTTTAATAAGTAGTTTTCAGCAATAAATACTTGAGTGCTCAAATTCAATGGCAAGCACTACTCTCCTCTAAACATGTAAGCTGCCACTTATACAATCAATACATTTGCTTTACTGTCCATTTAGTTTTATCTTACTAATGACATTTCAAAATATTGCTCCCTATTCTATTACATCAAATTTCAACAACCCGGCTGATTAAACTGGATCACCTACAAAATGTTGACTGATTTTTCTGCAGCACGTTAGATATGGCAGAGAGATGATGACATGACACTTTCAACCTGCCCATTGTCAATCTTTGTGTTGCAGCCATTAGGGAACATAGTTGGAAACAATTGCCAAATTGTTATATTTGTGAACTGTTCTCAATTAGTAGTAATGACTTTTTTCCAGTACTCGAATAATAAACACAGCACTGTCTCACCCATATTAATAAGTAGCAAGAATATAATTGTTTAGCAAATCAGCCACAAGATATTCCTAGAATGTTTCTTTCAGAGAGCAGCTGGGTAAATATAAGCTTGACTTAATTTGTACACAGTAGCAAGGGAAAGTTTCAACTGAAATCTTATTGACCCACTGGGCGGAGGCGGCGACGGCGGCCCGGCTCCCTCTGGTGGCGGAGGGGCGGCGGCCCGGCTCCCTCTGGTGGCCGGCGACGGCGGCCCGGCTCCCTCTGGTGGCGGAGGCGGCGGCCTGGCTCCCTCTGGTGGCTGAGAGCGGCGGCGGCGGCCTCCTCCCTCTCTGGCTCTGGGGGACGGCGGCTCCTCCTCCCTCTCTGGCTCTGGGGACGACGGCGGCTCCTCCTCCCTCTCTGGCTCTGGGAGCGACGGCGGCTCCTCCTCCTCTCTGGCTCTGGGAGCGACGGCAGATCCTCCTCCCTCTCTGGCTCTGGGAGCGACGGCAGATCCTCCTCCCTCTCTGGCTCTGGGAAGCGACGGCAGATCCGGCTCCCTCTCTGGCTCTGGGAGCGACGGCAGATCCTCCTCCCTCTGGCTCTGGGAGCGACAGCGGATCCTCCTCCCTCTCTGGCTCTGGGAGCGACGGCAGCTCCTCCTCCCTCTCTGGCTCTGGGAGCGACGGCAGATCCTCCTCCCTCTCTGGCTCTGGGAGCCAGCCTCCTCCCTCTCTGGGCTCTGGGAGCGACGGCAGCTCCTCCTCCCTCTCTGGCTCTGGGAGCGACGGCAGATCCTCCTCCCTCTCTGGCTCTGGGAGCGACAACAGATCCTCCTCTCTCTCTGGCTCTGGGAGCGACGGCGGACCCTCCTCCCTCTCTGGCTCTGGGAGCGACGGAGGCTCCTCACCCCTCACTGGCTCTGGGCGCGACGGCAGATCCTCACCCCTCTCTGGCTCGGGGAGCGACGGCAGATCTCCTCCCTCTCTGGCTGGGAGCGACGGCAGCCCTCAAGAGACCTTGATGCGGGAGGAGGCGGGCTCCCACCGAGACCCTGCGGCCGTCGACAGGAGATTGGCTCCCCCTTCTCTGGCTCTGGGAGCGGCGGCGGCTCCTCAATCTGCCTCCCGGGAAGGCGGCTCACCCCTCTCTGGCTCTCGGGAAGGCGGCTCACCTATTGGAGTGATGGATCTCCCATGTCTACAGAACCATGTTCCGGGTCAATCTGTTCCCACCTCTGACCATCTCGACGCCACAGCGTGTTGATAACTATGGGGAGATCGTGGACGACTGTCTCCTCAGGACATCAACCATCCCAATCTCCTGGGACGGTGGTGCAAGAATGGTGCTGGAGGTAGTGGGGTGGCCCCTGATGCACAAGGTGAACACCTGCAGAATGTTTCTTGGTTGTAGGGGCATCCTGCCCAGTAAATATAAGCTCCTCACACCGGCCACATTTGTACGGTGGTACTTCTGGGCAAGGGACAGTTTCAACTGTCCTCCTTCCCACACCAGGAACACCAGGTGAAGAGGCTGGCCAGTCCTCCAGCGGTGGCTGACAGACTGGCTTTAATCAGCTATATACTATTTATATATTTGAAGGTTCTTGGTGATAGAAAAATCTTAGTTTTTTTAATCATATGCAGAGATGTGAAATCATATATTGCTAAACATGACAAGCTTCTTTTTTTTTTACTCCCTTTTAAATAAATTGGACATCTGCAGAAAGGGAAAAAATAAAGATTCGCCCTTCATCCTAAATAATCGTGTCAATGAAAGCAGTATTTTTTATTATTATTATTATTATTCTTTTATATGCACATTGGATTGAAGATTTTGTAGGCGTCTGTAGCATTTTAAAGTCAATAGGTTCTTCTGATCTGGCATGTCAATAGGTCACTGAGATAAGCTAAGTGTCCTTGTGCAGTTGCAGACTGCAGGGCAACGAGTAACCCTGTTTACCTGTTAACACCAATAAAAATGAAATCTTTTTTAGCCAAAGACCAATAACTGTAGATCTTGGCACGATCATTGAAGTTTAACATAACAAAGCATGCTGCCTTTAGTTTAACATTAAAGTTGCTCATGACCATGGTTGTTACACACTTCATATTGCAATATTCCTAAAAAGTCTGGCTATCACATACAAAAAGCCTCAAGCAAGAACAGTGTATAGAGGCTTATTCATGCGTTTATATTAGTTTGGTCAATGCTGGCCATGTCTAGCTGCCTCAAAAGGAGATACTGTCTGAAATCAGCCCCAGTCTGACTCACTTTTTAAGTTTATTGTAAAACATGAAAAACATAAGGTCATTCAAGTTGAAATCATGTGCAAGGACTTTATTTTTCTTTTGCAGAGTGAGCAGGTATAAAAAAGCAATGAAAGCTGATGATTTCTGAAAATTGTGAGTTTATTTTCCTTTCACAAAAATAATGCTAATTGCATTTTGGTGTTCTAACTTTTCTAAACTGAGGCCCAGATTTATAAAAGGATTGCGCATGTTTTACAACCATAAAACAGACGCTGAGGGTTCTGAATTCTTGGATGAGATTTATGAAACACACACAATGGCATAAACATGCAATTAAGCAGTGATTTGGAGGGGGGAATGTATTTGTGCGCTTTAGCCCTTGATGCATATGTAATTCTGTATATGCATATATAATTCTGGGGCATTTCTGGACAAAACTGCTAAAATTGGGAGGGGATTTTGTAAATGTGGTCTATTAAATATTCAGTCTAATTTATTAAAGCTGCCGGTAATTGCGGGCCTCATATTTGCGTGGCTATTTTAAGAACTCTGAAAAGCAGGTGTTCATTTGCCGCAGTCAGACAGTAGGCTATATAAAAGGCAAGGTGATGTGGAAGACTTGTCTGCAGCAAGAAGGAGACATAATTTTTAAAGACAAAGAAATATTTTATAACATTTCGCAGAGTTCATTTTTTAACCCTTCTGATCAAGTCAGTTTGTAAATTACAGTTTATAATACCGGTACTGTATTGTTTTGAAAACTCTAATTTTCAATACATGTTTCATAGTTTACATGACAAAACAGAAAGTCTGCAAATAAAGAATACAGAATCCATGTAAAAAAGGCTCTCAGAAGCACTTAAAAAGGTCTCCCTACAGTGTCAAACAAGGTTCTATCGAGAGCTTTTACTTCTTCGAGTGTAGGCAAAAGAACGATGGAGGAGATTAAGAAAAGATGGCACGATATTCCGAGGCACACGAAAGAGGGCTCATCCTTCACCGTTATTTTAGTAATGCCTACAGAATGTATTTTTTGTAATATGGCATTCTGGTATTTAACAATACTGGTTCTGGCAGTATTGTTAAATTCGTGTTCGGCAAAAAAAAAGCTTTAAAATCACACATAAAGTAAGAAATACAGGCAAACACAGAAAATGAGTGAGCTACAACTGCATAAAACTTTAAGAAGATATAAATTAGAGTTAAACTGAAGACTGTTCGTATGCAGCTGTACGGAGCTATTGTTGCTGAACATACTGCTGTACAACAATGGAAGGATTATCCACTGCCATGGATATAAGTAAATAAAATGTATTGTTTCTGAAGTTTGAAAAGTCTATAGGCCTGGAATTATTCTATACAAAATAAAAAGTTGAACTAATATACGAAGCACAGTAACTGGGTGACACATTGTAACGTATAAGCAACCTAGACTACAAACTCTGAAGTGGAACATTTGTTTATTAAGAAGCCACCACACATTCCATGTTTTATTCATTTGCCCTGGTGATGTATTTCAAGCTTGTGACACATCTTCAAGTGTTAGAAGTACTGCTTGTACCAAAATCTCCAATTCCATATTGGTTAATTTCAGTTTTCACTTCTCAGCATCCTCATCACCATGGCTAGTACCAGGCGGAGGTCTTTGTGTGCCATTCATTTTCTTTTGCAATGTGTAGCCTACACATGCAGGGTTGACCAAGACCCGCTATTTATTGTGAGAGGGGTATTTAAATTGGCTGATTGCAGAATTTCCTGCTTTACCTAATTAGTATTATAAAATAGGTCGTTATTTTGACAGTGAGTGCAACCATACTGAACATGCACATTTCGTGGCTTTTTTCGGTCAGTTTTTCCCCTTTATAAATTTGGGCCTGAATGTTTTTGTAAGATTGGGTTAAAGGCAATTTAAGCTTTTTTTTTATTTCTAGAAGATTTTGAATTAGCATTCTCTTACATACTTAACATTAACGTAAATTGTTTTTTTTTTAAAGAGTTTTCTTGCCTGCTTGAATATTTTAGTGTTGCTATGAGACTGACATGTCACATCCAATATCATATCCAGTATTACTGCCATTGCAGTAGCAGCAATGCATGACCAAAATCACATTGGAGATAGACACTAAGTATAAGTAAGTTTAATGTGATGGCTTTGCCAGAATTTGATTGCTAGCTTTGACAAAAGTGCCTTAAAGTCTGGGCAAATATCACTTGGGACTATATTCAGTTAAAATCTAAAATCTAAGTGGTGGCAAAATTGTTCTTTAAAAGCTGCTACAGAACACACTGACCAGATATTGGCAAGGTCTCCTTTCTGTCGTCCAGAAAAAGGGGTAAACCATATGCACCATAAAAACAGTAATTTATACTGTAAAGGACACCAGGGTTTTATATTATGGAAACTAACTGTTATAGTAAATTATTGCTGAAATACACAGATGTATCACTGTAATCTACCATTGTGATCTACCACAATGGGAAATTGGTATCACTGGTAATATATTCCTAGTTTGATCACAGTGGTGTAAATCAATACAATTTTTGTTTGAAATCCAGCATGGACAATGCTGATAAAATATTAGTACTGTGAGTTATATAATATTGTTTTCAAACAGCATTTAGATAGTTAATTATTAAATACTATACAAAGTGAGTTTGTTATGCGTAAATCATAACAGATATACCGTTTGAAAATGTATTTTACAGTTTTATTTTAGCAACTCATGTAATTTCTCTTGGAGATTTCTGCAAGTCCTCTCCAATTAAAACATTCTCAGCCAAAAAACACAAGTAATACTCAGTTCTCTACCTCTGATGCTGTAGGGTATGACCCTGAAGTTGTTTATTCCTTCCCAAATAGACAAGGTGATGACAAACCTCTTATAAGCTAATTGGGAAATAAACTGATGAGTGAGCCTGTGTGCTTTGGGAATTGAGCAATGATTTACAGAACAGACCACGCATCAGCATATCTTTGTGAACTTTGAAAGAAAGAAATTTCGCTTCCAGATACAAGCTGCACACATGGAATATATTTAAGGCTACCAAATTTCTGGGAGGCTCATCCGGGACACATGCTGATCTGGAGGATGGGAATTGGTAAAGCGTATTTTATTTTTTACAATGCTGGCATGAAATCCTGAAGAGGGCTCGTTCAGTGAGCCAGTGGGGGACCCCAAAAATATAAGACAACCAGCACACAAGCACATACCAAACTGCTTCCATACTGACATTGCCTCAGTCCAGTGAATTACAAGACAACATTCTGATGTCACTGCCAAATGCACACCTTTAGGTGACAGTGTATTGCTACAGCAAGCAAACCTTACATACATCTAGCTCAAGCCCATTACAGTTACAGTGTAATAGTGCTATGGAGTTACAGTATCTTCTTTACACTGGACGACACAAGTAAAAGTAGCCTAAGAACCCTAAATTAATGTAAGGGTGCGTCATTGTCACTGTACCATTGACAGGAGAAGAAGTAAGTTGCCAAATAGAGAAGCAACTAAATATGGAAATATATAACAATAATGTATTTCTGCAAAACAAGAACAGTATCTGTATTTCTGAAGTACATTTGGCAGGACATGACATTTTGAAATTGCAGTTGATATTTTATGAAACATTGTTGCCTTACAAAGTCAATACATTTTTTTAAAAAGTTTTTGATAACATATATTCAGTAATTTCATTCCAACTGGCAGATATTGTTTTTCATGTGTTGGTCATCTTTATGCAGTCAGATAGAATAAATAATCATTTGCACAGCCATTTTAAGCAAGGGCCACCAAATGGAATGTGGAATATTCACAAAAGATTGCAAGACTTGCTTCTGACCATAAAAAGAAAATATACTCAACCCCCAGGAAATTTCCTTATTTATACTGCTGTTTAAAAATACAGATATAGCACATTTACTGTTATTGGCATCAGAAAAATAAAACACACTTGCTGCTGTTAAAACCTGTTGGTAATGTAATACATTTGCGTGCACGCACGCACACACACACACACACATATTAAATCATTAAAGCTAACTATTATGTTGCCTGAGACTGAATGACAAAGACATTTTGATATTAAAGATATTATATTTAATTGGAACCCCAACCCTAAACTAAACACTAAAGTTATATCCACTTGGAAAAAAATACATTTGAAAAAACATAACCACCAGACAATGGTGTTCCCTCTTATACTGTATTTAAATTTGCAATTTGTGGTCATGGAGAAGGCTTTAATAGCTTTTCAGTGAACCCCCCTTTTTAATTGGTACTAAAACAAAAATGAAAGGCAAATATCAAATGAAGGAGATTGTGCTGCACTCATCAAGTAAGAAGCTGTGGCTGGCCAGCTTCATCAGCCCAGTGAATATGTGCTCATGTGGCATTATGACAAGTACACCTGTTGTCTATTGCTGTGCCTGGCAACCACACTAATTAGCTGGTAGCATCCCAAAGAGGTTTTATGCTAGGTCTACCAATATAAATATTTACCTCCCTGATGATCACTACAAGTCCTACTGAACAAAATGTAAGTTAATGTTTATGTTGAATACCAGAAAGAAGGTAGAACTTCTGACTAATAACTACCCTGTAACCACTACCCCATATATATATATATGATTATATATATATATATATATATATATATATATATATATATATATATATAAAACATTTTAGATACACTAAAATGCATGTAAATCAAAGTTGATTTTGCTTTTGTGGTTATAAATCATGGACATTTGTTATTTAGGCTTTAAATGACATTTCCACTGGTTCTAATCTCAATGCATGGTCAATATTACTATGATTCTTTTAGATTAGTGTACCTGTTAAGCATGCCTGTTTGGGGCTGAAAATGTATTTATTATGCAGCACAATGTTCTTATAGTTAAATAAGATGCATAACTACTTATTCGTATAAAACGGAAAAGAAGAAAACTGAGAACTGCTTTACATGGGTTATATAATACACACTGTATGGATGCATGCATACAACCCAGACGGCCAAGAAGCTGCCTAGCAACTGACATTATACATGATCTGTTTTTAAATAGCATACAATCTGCAGTGGAAGTGTGTGCAGCAAACTTAACAAGTAAGCTGGGGTTGCTTAAGCAAGCATTTACGTACTGTCCACATGCCAAGGTTTGTTTTAGAGAGGAGATTATCATATGCCATTTAATTAACTACTGGTCATATAATCAATACCAAATTTACTGACCATATTGAACAACACGGAACTGATGTTTTCTATGAATAATATTTCCATCACAATACTAAAAATGCTGTCACCCATAAAAAAGATACCTTATACTATTTAGATTTTCATAATGTTGAACTGATTTTTAATATCCCACTAGGAGTGATCTCTATCATTCTCTATTGTTTTTTTCTGCTTAGATCAAAATTACTCTTTGTACTACAGTATGCTTTTTATTTATTTATTTATTTATTTATTTTAAATCTGCCAGTAGTAGACTACAGGCATATTAAAAGAAAGTTTTACTTTTTCAGTACCCTAACATGTCTCCATTATGTGGTCATCTGCCCTTTTAGACTCCAGGGGACGCCACTATCCATGCATTCCAATGCTGCAGTAGTTGGAAAGAAATGTAACTGGATGATATTACAACTTGGTCCATGGTGAACAATCACAGCAATGCACTAAGTACAGATGACATTACTGTTGTGCTATAACTAAAACCTACAGCTGACTGCATGGTCCAATAATAGAAATAAAAACAAAAAATAAGTCCCCTCGTTTCACTGTCATTTTTGTGCCATAAGGTATCATGTTATTTTTGCATAAATGTCATCATCAAGAGCACACATACTTTCAGTTTAGGACTGTTTCAGTATATCCCTCACAACAAAAGTAATATAGGCTACTGCAAGTAGTTATGGTCCTATTGGTACCATCTTATTTTGGCACACTTGCAGTACTACTTTTGGACATTTTGTTGTAATGGATGGGCATATTATTTTCATCATTTTTTTAACACATTACTGAAGTACGAAAAGGTGAAATATTTGTGGGGGTTTAAGTTTTACGTTTAAAACGTTAAACATTCAACACGTATACACGTTATTAAACCCCACAAATAACTACATTTCCCGTTCCTTTATTTTTATTAAAATGTTTAAATTGACCAGGTGGTTGTAAACTTGTACGTTCATAGAACATTTTAAAAACTTTTCCCAGTTTACCACAGTTTCATGTGTATGACTATGAGTACAGGAGCTGAGCGGGAAATTGCTTGTCAGGCTCTCTCCTGTAAAGTTCAAGTTCTTTCCTGTCAGTGTAGATGTTGTCATGTGACTCCTCCTTGCTCACTGATTGGATACTTGTCCAGGGCAATCGCATCTGATTGCATGAAAATACAGCCTCGCTTGACAGCTTGCGATAGGATGCAATCCGACTGCACGGTGCAATAATGGTGCGATAACCATGCATTCATGGGTTGCAACCTGATCACATGTGATGAAATTGCACCAAAATTGCATAGTGGAAGCTGTGTGTGGTCTTTAAAAGGGCAGATGTTATATTTGTTCATTTTCTTAGAATGTGTGAACAAAAAAAATACATTAAAAAAAACTGCTCACAGATAATTCTCAACAATTCCAAATTGGACAACTTGATGTGGACATGCCAACATTGTAGGCAAAATATTTTACTACCGTGTACTGTAAGTGCAGCCCAATGTAGTAAATAATTCTGTTGGAGTTCAGCCCTCATGAATCAAAGATGAATTAGGCATGGGGTCTATCTCTCAGTGGGTTTCCTGTCCTCCTTTTAAAATGTATCTGTTTGAAAGGAAGGCTATAATGAATGTATTACAGGTCTATTTAGGGTACAGCAGTATATGTAACTTGCAGGCATTATATCTGTTTGATGCTTCTGGTATCCTTTTATATTAAAAAAAAAAAGAAAAAAAAATCTGAAAAAACTTGTTTTAATAAAAACAAATGATATGCTGTATGTGGGGTCCCAGTGAACAAAACATTGCAGTACATTACAATATTCGCCATTTTAGGATTGCATTCATGTCAACAGGAGTACTGGCTCAGTGTGTTACGTCTATTGCAGAGACCAAGAACACATCCAACTGCAGGTACTGCATTTTAAATGATCTCCTTCACAGATTGTGTAACACATGTAAATTGAAATGGATTGTTTCCTAATAGATTTGTAGGGATTCGTTCTCTCCATTCACTGCAATATGTTAACACTCTGTTAGCTAAAATCAAACATTGATTCTGGTGTAAGGATTTCACTGGCTTTTTAGGGATTCTCCTCTATTGAAATAAGTGCTTTCTACATAAATCAATGTTTTTCTTGGACAGGGATATAAAGGACTTGTGACAGGTAGTCTAATAACACGCTGCTTCATTAGAATATATTTTAAGGAATTTATATCACTTTCCTGAGGTGCTGGAATGCACCACTGTGACAAAGTTCCCACCCCTGTGTATATTATCTGTTATGTGTTGCGTGTGGTGTGTTTAAATGTTGGTGTATATATATTGGTACACGGGATATAAACGGGTCTGTGTACCACGAGTGTTTAAAAATGTATATGTGTATTTAGGCACGAGGATTGCACAGCACTTCACTTGCAAGTAAAATGTAGTAATATGTGAGCACGGGGAATTGCACTTTATTAATTCACGTGCTGGGATTCAAGTGAATAATTAATTGGTAATTGAATCCCAGCACATTAGTATATATACATGCACGTTGTCACATACTGGGGGTTGGGAGTTCGGGAGTGGAGAACGGGAGCGAGAGAAGGAGAAACTTAAATATATCAATTGCTATTGCGTGCTGGTGGGACCAGCACGATACTTGTTTATTTAAAACTCACCGTGTTTGTCAGTGTGTCTGTTTTTGTTTGTCTATTTATTTTGGCGTAGAGTGCCGTGTCCTGTGTTTTACGTGTTTGTTTAAACCTTTTATTTTGTTTGGCGTCTTCATCATTTCAACCTTTGTATATTTCATTCCTTCCTGGTTCTGACACCGCCCACTTGGCCGTCTTTGTGACAACCACACACTGGGTATATAGTGTATACAGTGTAAAAACAGTACTGTATAAAGTTCTCTGCAAGGATTTACCCACTAAGATTCCATTAATGTGCACAAACAGTTAGTTTAAGTGTGCAGTAATTAAGAATCAGAACTGTCTGGTACCAGAAAACGTGCTGGAAAACAATACTGAAATTTAGTATGACATGCTACTTTTAAAGATGTTTACAATTGAATGGTTATTTTTTTCCTCTATCTTCATGCACCATCACCTTACCCTTTAAAACCCATTCTGAAGCAAATTCAAAAATGTACCTGAAATTCAAGGATGGAATTAGGTGCAAAGTTAGGGTGTATCAGGGGCTATATCTTGGTGGACAAAGTACTGATCAAGTTGAACCTTTCCCTCTATGAAACCTGAACAAAAACCCTAAATAAGAGGTGCTGATTGTTTTGTCTGTGACATTTAAACATCTGCTACCTTGTATTTCTTTTATTTAAAAATGAATCAGGCAAAACGAGTGCATCAGGGGTTAACAGAGGTCACTAGTGCTTCTTAGTCAACTTCAACAGAAACAATCCATTTTGACAGTGTTTACTTTTATTTGCTGTAGTTTGACACTTTATTATGATTTAAATTAAAACAACATTTTAGAAATATGGCTACTTGGTTTGATTGTGATGAAAAAAACCATTGCTCAAAGTTAAACCTGCACAATAACATTTTTTCATGCGACTTCACATCATCTAGAGTTGTAGAAAAAAACAATTCAGAGGTGGGGGTAAAAAATGTCATCAGGACAATACACTACATTTTTGATAGAAAAATATTACTCATTCAAAAATGGTCAGTCTGAAAGGTTGAACACCATACAAAGAAAAACACATTTAGTACAGTAATACAGTATAAATATTCTTACTGACAATTACCGGCTATCAACAATAGGTCAGATGCTATTTATTAGTCAGCTGGAGCATTATTTGAAAATATCCGTGTAAATCTATATATGCTGTTAGCTATTTTGATATCTGCTGAATTGTGATACATTATTGTGATAATAATGTGATACTTTATTACTATTAGCATTACTATTAACATTTACAGTTTTACATGATTGGGTAACTTTCCCAAATGTCAGGTGAACTGGTCCTCTTCAGTTTGCATAGGATTAAAGTTTGAATAGCAGTGTTCATTTGTGAGTGAAATTAGCCTTGACATTTAATACTTTCAGCTTCCAAGACTTTAAATGAAAATATATCTACTAGAGACAGCAATAAAATGTATATGTGCAGCCCTCATTGGTTATTACAAAGCTATTATTTTTTCCACATTTGCTGTGCATAATACTATAACATTCAGTGGCACCAATGTTGAGTTATTATCATTTTCCCCTAAATCTGCCTTTACTTGTCTTTGAACTTGCTTTGAGCTTGAACTGGAGATCCGAAGTGTCATCAATGAACAGCCTTCCTCATTCCATTCAAATCATGTGACAATGTGACCTTTCAACTCTGCCAGCCTCACCTTATCTCTGTCTATACAAACATAAATGTTATTGTTAGGTTAAACCCAACGCTTAAAAAAAGCTACCTTTGACATTCCTTGTTCTCTGTGCCAAAAGGCATCAGTCCTATGCGATGACCTGTAAATGACAGGGTCATACCAAGATGGCATGGTAATGCATAGTAAATTGCCTACAACTTGGTAGTGGAAAGTGAAAAGTGGAAAGCCTCCATTGAGACACTTATTTAAAAAGCTGTGCCAGAAACTGGCAGGCATGTAACTCACCAAAAATCGGAGTTATATATAATCCCATTTTGGTGAGTTACATTTCTGGTAGCCATTTCTACAGGACATTTATATTTTAAAAATAGAGCCCATGTGGTATGCTTATATTAGGCCTATCAAGCCAGAATCTAACACAGCAATACATTAAAAATACAATACTTCTATTTATTTTCCGAATCTTGCTGTCTCTATTGCCTCCAATTAAGTCTTCAAAACAAACTGAATGGTTGAAGCTATTGCCTTTTTCTTCACTTCATCATCATATATCAAAGGGAGAGCGGCCACTGTTTGCGATACAATCAATAGCGACCACTCTGTCTAATGTAATACTGTTATGATGCCAGTAATGAAATCCAAGCACATTTAACACAAGACAGACCTGTATCACATCAGGATAGAAATGTGACTTTTTAAATACAATGATGACTTCAAACTGACTAATCTACCAACAGTTTTACTGATGGAGAACGCATTTAGAGCATTTCAAGTTGTGCAAATGTGGTGCTGCAATGTAATCAGTGCTGTTCAGGCGCACATTGTTTACACTTGAATGGTAAGCCACCCTTGACACACTGCATTCCTCAGCCAGTCTTACTGTTTTATGTTGAGTAATGTCAGAGACAAAGTGAAAGTACTGCATAGTTGCGTCATTTTACACCCATAGCGACAAGGGGATTTCAAATAAATAAAATGTTCACAAACCACACATACTTTATGTTCCCAGTATTCCACACAAAGCTTTTATTTCTATAATACTCAACATATTTAAAACCACTTGCATTATTTCTTTTCCTGGCTAAGGTTCAGATACTGATCAAAGCAGATTAAAGTACACCAATCCAACAAAGTGGTACTGATAGTTAATTAAATCCATTAATAGATTTGAACATAGTCGGCACATGCTGTACACATTCTAAGAGACAAAACATATATTTTCTAACATACCGTATTCCTTTGAATTGAAGACACACTTTTAAAACCATTATTTTCAGAAAGGAGACATTTCGGTTTATTGAATTAACACGTTTAATACATACAATGACATAATTTGGCCCGTGGCTTTGTCCATTGGGGGCTTGGTAGCTGCCCTAATACTGGCTGACAGAGACTGACAGGCTAGCCAGCAGGCAGAACAAGTGACCTTCTGGACCACCTTCACCCCTTGGACAAGGCACACTGCAAGGTGGAGGCAGGGACAAAACAAAGATAAAAAATGACATGAAACTGAGGCATGGAATGCTATTTGTAGAAGGTCGGACAATGATGTAACTGGTAGGTGGAGTTTCCTATCAGAAAAACAACAAGTTTAAAATTCTTCTGAAAAATAGAGTACAGTATAGTGATGCGTGTATTAAAATCAGGAACAAAGACGTCATTCCCCGAATACACAAGCACCAAAGTGATTTACTGCAGAGAAAAGACGACCCAAAACGTTACTGCCCGATCTCGAATCATCCATGACATACAGGCAGCCATTTTCAAAGAAGCGTCATTAGATTCATGAGGAATTCGAAGCAACGTTTTTATAATTTCTGCATTTCTAACAGACAGTACCAGTAAATGCTGACCAAACCCCCCATACTTTTCAACATGCCAAGCAATACAATAATTCACAAATTGGGAGAAAAACAGTTGTGAGTAATCACGACTGGAAATGCGAAGCATTTGTAAATGCATATTTATTTTATGTTTTATTTTTTCTTCAAATTGAGGGAGCAAATTTGGGCTGCATCTTAAATTCGAGGGCATCTTAAATTAGAAGAAATATGGTACACATCTCAAGGACATATCATCAAAAAGACCAAACAGTTCTCACCGTAAATCAATTGTTAGTGGCAGGAATCTGCAGCAAAGTATGTATTCCACCATGAAAAAAAATTCTGCCCATAATTGCATATTCATCTAACCTTGAACTGCAAACAGAAACTATAGCCGCAAAGCAATCCCTAAAAAGTAGAAGATTGCATTCCACTTGTTTAATACATTACACCCAAGACTTTCGACTCATTTGCAACTGGTTTGCGACCATTGCGACAGGTGCAACACTTTCGTACACCTACACACCCATAGTGTTATACATCCCCACATGTTGCTACAACTATTTAAAGAATGTACCTGTAATTTTCTTTTCATTGTTAACTTTCTACACTTTAAGGTAAAAAGTTAACAATTTTTAAAATGAACACTTTAAAGTTTCAACGCTCTAGTGCACAGACAGTGCAAGGATTATTGCCTACATTGTCAAACAGGTAACACAGTAATAATGATCCACGATGTGGTATGGAACAGAAAAGCCAGAGCACTTGTTATATTTTATTTTTATTTAGCACTCTTCCTGCAGTGATTTAGGATGCTTTCACACCTAGTTCACTTACAAATGATTCACATCTTGGTTCACTTGAAAACAAACACATTTTTTTTCAGTTTAGGTTCGGTTCATTTCAGACCAGGAAAATTCAATCGAACTTGAATTTATTTGTAAGTTAATTCAAGTTTGTTTGTTTAGTACACTCGCTGCTACACGTGGACCAGAATTCTATTGGTTTCACATTGCACGTTCTCTTGCTGTTTATTTGAGCGGAAGTTATCTGTAGAAAAACATTTTGTATCATAGAGGATACAGGTACTGTACGTGCTATGCTCTTGCTTTTCCTGTGCGTTATTTGGTGCTTTCAACAAATAACTGCAGAAAAAACAGAACATACCGAAAGAGTGTTGCACCTCTCTGTGGAAAACACTGTCCTTTTGGAGGAAATTCACCAACGGCACCTGGAGAACAGAAGGTGGATCAAACGAAGGCAAATACAGAGGCGTGCCATTTACCGTACCTTCCTGTTGTCTTTCTACCACAGACAATCATACTTCACTGGTGATTAGATCCCTCACAAAGACATTTTCCATGTAGTTCGTCAAACATGTTTGAGTGAAAAGGCGTTCCTTGTCGTTTGATCAATTACGTCACTTCCACAATTTGGTTTGCTGTTGGAGTGGTTCGTTTCCAAGTGAACCTGAACCGTTTGCTTTCACAATGCAAAAAGTTTTGGGGGAGCAATGTTGCAAACGTACCAAGTTTGCTTTCAAATGAACCAAGAACACCTTTTCTAGGGATCTTGGTTTGTTCGGTTTGATTCGCATCCTGGTGGATTACGTCACTGTCAGAGGTTTCACATATAGCTACAAATGAACCGAACTGCACTTCAATCTGCATCAAACAGTCAAATGAGCTAGGTGCGAAAGGCCCCTTAGAGGAGAGATCTCAAACTCCAGTGCATACAGCGGCTATTTTGAAAAGAGCTTTGAAAAGAAAAAATAAATGTACGTTATTTAAACAGATTTAGCAACATATGGGTGTTTATAATTCTGTATTTTTCAGAACCCTACTGCTTACTCTTTAAAATAACTTGCTTTGCTCTGTGTATGGATTTTAATCAGTTCTTATGAATGGTTTAGCTTATAGTATAAAACCATCTTTTTCAATTTTCTATGCGTGTCTCTTCTTGTCCTAGCTAAGGGTCTGAGTTGCACTGTCACAGTAAGCAGCAACTTCCATGTTCCTGTTGCACCAATACACATGCCCCATCTGGTAGCAGAAGAGATGCCAACTACTGAAAGAAGGTCTGTAGCATCAGAATGGATCATAACATCATTCTGTGCACGAAAGAACAGAAATTAAATATATAGAGGAGGGATCTTAAATCACTCTCTGTGTCTTCTTGGTTTCTGGTCACAAACTCCCCCACTGACAAAGAATGCTTTTAAAAAGAGTCGTAAACTAAATACTGGACACATGGATTATCTTCACGATCGCTGAATGACTCATTCGGCGCCACAAGCCAGACAATTCTGGGTGTCTTCACACTTAAGACGAGAACCAGTCTATGTTATAAATCCAGCTGACAGGGGGCGGACCAATGGAGAATAAGGAGCTGCGTCGGTACGAGAACAACCAATAAAAAACACTTCACGTGGACTCAGGCACTGCCCAAGTTAACTCAACTATCCAATCACAGGGGTAAAGAGAGACCTAAAAAAAGTTTCTGCGTTAAAAGCTAGAATCCAAATTTAGCTGTCTTGATAACAGATAATTCTTGATAGGCTGTCTGGACGCAAAGAGCGTCTTATCTCGCAAGAGTGAGAATTGCCTTCTGAACCAAAACTATATATATATGAGACTGATTTAACAATGCTTTGATTATCAAATATTCACGAAAGTGAATATCTGTGTTACTAACAATACCCCTGTTAACATTAAACCTTTGTCTTTGTCAGGAAATGCAGTTATAACCTTGAGGGAATCTCCCATAGATTGCGTTGAATCGCTAATCGCTAATCAACCAGTGGGACTGGGGGTGTTGTTGTGTGAACATTATTTTCTGTACTGTTTACTTTAGTTAATTCTTCCTCTCTGTATTATTTTAGTTTAGTTGTTGCACCTTTAATTTTTCCTTTGTTTAGTGTTATTTCTAATAAAACTGTTACTTTGTATTCGCTAGAAACGTTGCCTAGTCTGATGATTTCGATAAAGGTTGGGTTCTACATGATTTGAATGCAAAACAAGGTATTCAATTATTACAATTTAAACTAGTCCAAATACAAACATACCTTGCGCACTACAAGTCAAACATGAATACTCTTAACCATGAACACAATTCCACTTTGCAGGTGTTGTTTTTGGTATTTATCAACATACAATAATTCCATTACTGAAAAGGTTTCAATAAGGGACCTAGGATACCTTTGTTTAAATCTGGTGAAATTAGTTTGTTGACCTCAATGTATTCCTCAGTTTATAGCAGTTGTTGCAGTATGACCAATGATCAGACAGACAAAACTAGAAATGTGGATAATTACAAAAAATAAACACAGTAAACAAAACACTCACAACACACACAAGTTAAAGCTATTTCAGTGGCCAAGCTAGAGTGTGCTGGCAAATGCTCTCAGAGTCCCAGATGGACCTTGTGCCTCTTTTTTACATTTGGCCGGGCTACATTGGCCATTAATTAACTAATTTAGCTTGACCACATTTTCACATTTTTTAAGTGGCTGGCTAGTCTGCCTGTTGGAGGGGAACTAGATACAATGCAGAGATTTAACCTAAAATTAACCTATATCGCAACTTGGTTTAGAATAGAAAATGCCTTGCTCTTCCTTTGAAGAAAAGTCACAATCAAAATAAAAATGCATCTGTCTTGTATTTCTACAACCATTCTAGCCCTGTTTTTTAAGCCGTTTTCAATCTAGTTGTGTACAAATGTAAGAATAAATGTTGTGTAATAGTGCTTTTAAAAGGTGTGGCAGTATTAATTGTAATAATAATCTTGCATCACGTGCTTACCAAAAGTGTAAATAATTGAGTTTAAATTTACAGTAAACCTTCAAGCACAATGCCTTACCTAATTTCAATAAGGCCAAATGCAATCAAATGAGTAACACAGAGACAGTTATATAATTGATTATAATAATTAATAATCAAATTAACTACATATTAGGAATTGCGGTTGTTTAATCTGTCTTACAATCTTTTAATTTGTCCTACAGCACTAGTATGCACTTGTCACATTACAGACCAATAATCACTACTGTTAATTACCTTAAGACTGGAGGCATTACCATGACATGTCTTCTCATTTGAAAACTATCAGCCAAGACTGAAGAACATATTTTGAAAGACGACATGTAGCCAGTAGCTCAAAGGGATGCTTAGAATTTCAATGACAGTAGACCTTAAAAAAATTGTTGAGCCACAAAGTAATTTATGCATGTTTGAATTGCCATGTAAGATCCAAGTTCAACTGGGCCCTAATTTGATAAATGGCAGAAAAAAGGTTGTATGTATTCACAGTTTGATCTACATATTGCAACTAATTAAGTCCAAAAGAAATTACCTGTGAATACAAATCCAATCAATGCATAACCTGATTAGGATTAAGTACGCAAATTTGATCTTGAACAGTAAAATATGTAGCTTGCCCTTGAATGGTAAAGTACACTGTCCATTAGAATACTTAGTAAGCAAAGTAAAAAGTAAACACTAACTGGACCATTGCGGACCTGCTAGTGATGAGCAAGCAACATTCATACAAAAAAAACAAAAACATAAAAGAGCATGACAAAAGCAGCTGAGACAGAGGAGAACACATGAGACAAACTAGCAACACAAAAGGTGTCTAGTGAAATAATAAGAAAGCCTTTAAAAGGCTATTTTGACAAAGTACTCCATTCCCCTGTCACTTTATTAAATTTAACTGGTCAGTGAATTATAGTCCCCTCTGGTGTTTTACACAGGTTCCAATCTACTCCACAGGGCCACAGAAACTGTATTCTATTAACAGTGTTTAGGCAGCGGTCCAGCTATAGACAACATGATACAACAGACTATCGCTACAATTTCTCAGATCTTTCCTTCCTAATCTGACCGAAATATTATGTCTCTTCATTTGTATATATAGTAGTGTAATACACATAACTCAGATATTTAAAATTATGTCATTGTGTCTGCTTTACATATACTTAGTCACCTATAATTATTAAGCACTTGATAGTGCTAAATACTACAAGATACTTCATAAATTAAAGGAGAAACATTTTGATTTTTCTTTTAATTATACTGTACTTGATCAAACAAATACATAATATATTCGGTAATTGCCTGAGAAAGAGCAAATGCTCTCAGATGGTAAATAGTAAAAAATGTATACATTATCATATAGTGAACTGATGAATGGCTTAATAACATATGTACTGCAGGTCAGAATAACTTCAAATCACAAAGGATTAGTATTAAAGATGCAGAAGCTTTAACAAAGTGTTAGGTATTGTGATACTCCAGCAACTAAACTGACAAGCAAAACTACTTTCACTAGATCCCTACTGGCAAATCAATCTGGGTGGTTGTAGGAGTACCCAACACTTTGTACATCAGGGACATTATGTATGTTTTGATAGATAGGGCAGAGAAGGTGCAGAATGAAGAAGGATGACTGATCATCGGTAACAGCTGAAGAACAGTTATGAGGCTAGCGACAAGACAGGATGGATAAGATTGAGGGACAGGCACTGCTGTTAAAGTACTTAAGCTCACTAAAACATGAAGAGAATTGTGCACAATACGGGTGAACCAAAATAGACTTGGCTTATAACTGTTTGCTTGTATAAAGTTTCAATCTGTGTTGTTAGGTGAGCCTTAATTGATTCATTTCTTTGGTATTTGTGTAATCAAATCTGTCTGAAGTGTAGGGCCCTTCACAAAGATTCAGCTCTGTTTTTATTAATACAATATTATTTGAGTGTTTTGGAAATTAATTAAAATGTGAAAGTTCTTATTACTGAATGTTTTTGGGCAGACTATTATTACAATTCCATACATCCATATTAAAACCTTTAATCACTAATGTATTTTCCTTAAACTTCTGCAGGCTGTTTATGGTGAGTTTACTGTCTTCAGTCTAGAAATTACTGCAGTGTGCTTTTATTCAATACTTCACAAATGCTTCTTATGTCACTTCCAAATTCTCTCCAAAGAGGCTGTTCAATGCTATTGGATTTGTGCTTCAGTCTCCCAGAAGGCACAGACTATTACTCAAGTACAGTATTTTCATATATGAAAATGTAATTGGTTAACACAGGCCTCTACCACAGACATTTCCACCAACTGTTTTTTTTTGTTACAGTGGCTTTTTGAAGCTTCTTAACTAACACTACCCCCAGTGTTTTCATTGAAAGTAATCTTGATGAAGTTGAATAACAGCTGCTATCTATAAATCCTAAAAGTCTGATATTTTCATATATAATGTCATCATGGTGGAGGTGATGAAATTGTGACAACATTTAACCCTGAAATTCTCACTGCTCCTACAAAATAACTGATGGTGCTGTACACATGGACAATTACTTTCCAGCATGTGCAGACAAAAGACATAATAAATAAGTTATTGTGACAGGGTCTTCTTCGGGTCACGCGTGTGGGTAGCCGCTGTTCAAGCATACAGAGAGACAGAGGTGGTGTTGAAACGCCGGCACAGGCGCACAGGATTTATTAACAAAAACAGAAAACGAAAGTAAAATAAAGGCGGTCATGTGACGTTACCAGCGATGATAACGCACAGAGGACTAATACAGCAAACTGTACAAAAAGTGCAAAATAAAACACAATACCCCAAACTATAACTCAAAAGGTGCCGTGAAAACGGCAGGCCTTGCAGCAGCCCCGAGCAATCTCCCGTGGATGTTTTTAAACTGACGGACACTCGGTCGAGACCCGCCCACCTGCTGATTGAGAACCAGCACAGCCAATCACTTGCTGCCCTTCCCTCAACCAAGCATAGCAGGCAGCAAGTCTCAATCGAGCGCCCGTCTGTAAACAATAATTCAATCAAACAAATCAAGTCCCAAAACGACACAAAATAAACCCATTCCCACATATAAACCACACCAACACTAATCTACCACTGTGCAGGGCAATCACACTGCCACAGTTATATATAGTCCAAAACAATATGCTGTGCACTTCCCCATACACTGTAATACATCATGGGTGCAGATTAACAAGAGAAGTGGTCTCATATCTGAAACCACAAATTAACTCCCACATAAGTTCATAGGGACTGTGGGGTGAAAAGTACTTGTCACTGACCTATGCTGAACAGATACCATTAATAGGTGACAAAATCAGCTGTCTTGCTCTTAAAAATCTTTATATATCTTTTATGGATATGGATTTATTATTTGCCATGTCAGTGAATTGCTTGAGGAGCAGGACATAAGCTAATATCCACTGCTCACAAATACTTGACTTATCTCTCAAATGTGGTGTGGCATCACCATAATTGTGTGGAGAAATCAAACCATATGCACATCATGGGGAGTGCTATAAATATAGAAGACATTTTACTTTTCAAAACTGTCTGTGACTCTTACTAAATAAAGAGAGGGGAATCTGAGCTTATATAAATCGAGACTAGTAACACGACAGCAACGAATGAGGAAAATCGTTTAAGGAAAACAACAAGCTTACTATATATATATATATATATATATATATATATATATATATATATATATATATATATATATATATATATATATATATATGTGTGTGTGTGTGTGTGTGTGTGTGTGTGTGTGTAACAAACTGGAGGTTTAAAATAATTAATAAGAATAATAAAACTTACATAAAGATATTAACATCTCTGCTCTTTCGTATTTTCTATTCTTGTAAGTAAGGCTTACATTCCATACAGATCCTTAGAATACTCTTTCTGTTCAAGCTAATGTTTCTAAATGTCTTTTATCAAACTTGTGAGCAATGACTAATAAATGCAATTCTTAAAATATGTTACAAAAGTTATTATCTTCTAACATTAAGGAACCTACCCCAAACCGATCTAAACCAAGGTCTTTTTTTAACCGTGTTCCTTCCCTTTGATATTAAGTGTATGGCTCCTTGTTTACGGCTTTGATACATGACAAACTCTTTTCATCAAGGTTCCTATGGCAACAGGTAACCTACTGTAGCTCCCCGAGTCTGATGTTAACTGCATATTTTCTACCTCTGATTACTCTTCATTTCTGTAATCTCTTATCTGCAGTCCTGCTTCCCTCCTCCACCTATAGTCAATTACCTCTTTTAGGGTATCACCAAATTAGACAGTTTCTACAGATACTAGAGTCTTCTTTACCCAACAATGATTCTCTCAGCTGGATCAATCACTATAGCTAGTCCTATGTTACTGGCACATACTGTATGTGCACTGATAATGTTAATTTATTGACTGGCCTAACATTGTTTTTACTAATATACATAAATAAGCATGATAGTAACATACATCTTCTGTAATAACTTTTTATGAAAGAAATACAAACATGTCCTGATTATGAAGCTCTCAGTTACTAAAGAATGGCCTACCCAAGTTTCTTCATAATTTTGTAAACAGCCTAGATATATGTAAAATGTGTGACAATGTGACAGACTGAATCATGTATGTTAAGATAAACGGGCACCTCACCAGTTCCTTATTTACCCATATTCTAAACATTTATCCAAAAGAGACATCTAACCACTACAGTGCATCTCCAGTGGGAGATAACAAACCCTAAAATGAACAACAAACAGAACCCTTATGAGACTATATTGCTTTTGTCTGAAGGTGCACAACATGTAGTCACATACAATTTACAATTCTGGTAGACCTGTGTTACACAAAAAGACCAGTTGCAAACAAATCAAGTAAAAACTCTCTATGACCAGTGAACTATGTACACCATGTCCTGTAGGTGAAGTGTGTATAGGCCAGACAGCCATGTTGTCAAAGTGTTAGAGACTAAGCTACTGTACTGCAAGATTTGAAAAAGCAATGTACGTTTCAGTTTTTTTACCCTTGTACCGTAACTGTATGGAGTGGTTGTACAGTATTTTATGATGATTGATCAGATTTTCTTCAGATTTTAAATTTTACAAATTAGACCTCAGAATGTATTGAATTGTGAATTTGTTTATATGTTTTTAATAGCTACTATGAATAGATATGATTATAAGAATAGCTACTAAGATTATACATGATTATACATAGTAAGTAGTGAGTTGGGTGTCAGGTTTATTTCAATACCCCAGGTCCCAAAGTAATTTCCTGAAAGCAGCTCCCCCATTGTAATGAACCTGTTGCAAAATTATCAAATTGTCATTCAAAGGCCCCAGCAGAATCAAGTCAGTAGGGTTGCCCATAGATTTTAAACAAAGAGATAGCTGTACACACAGTACAGTTCAGCCTGAAATAATGTTCACCTGAGCTAAGCAGTAACCTGCTCTAACGATTAGTTTTTTCTCTTCTTTATACAACTGAATGAGAGGAGCTTTTTCTGTAGTTTCTATCTTCATAAAAATAAGCAGTCAGTATATACATGTTATCTGTCAGTGAAACACTTGAAGGAGAACAATAATTAAGCCTTTCAGGTTATGTTATTTTTATTTAATATTAAAAACATATATTGTATTATTTAATTATTTGATTGTGGCATTTAAGAAAAAGCAATGAAGCATAAGCAAACATGTTTGCAGCTTAAATTTATATATAACATAAGAAATAATGCTAGCCTTCCTAATTACTTTTTGGAACTACCTCCATTACACATTATCTCCTTCTAGAGACTTAGTTTACATTACTTTCTTACTCAGTAGATTTCTCTCTTATGTTAGTAATTTCCAGTACCTTCATGCACAAATTACGTATTTTTAAAACAGATGCAGTGAGAACCAGGAATTTAGGTATTTATTAAGCAACCATGCCTGTTCCCATGGCCAGGGTTCCAGGAAATGGGTCTTTGTGCAGTAATTGTTTGAATTATTTTTGCATGACACATGCTGAGATTAGAGGATATTTCATCAAAGGAAAAATTCCATGCTCAATTCTAAATCACAGAAAATGGTCATACTGGCTTAAGAAAAATCATGGTACTATTATCCTGGTAAGCACTCATACATACTGTCTTTGCTCCGGTAACTTTTACTGTGTGAGGTGTGAATTACAAATTTGTTTTGTTTTTCTTAACAAATCTTTAGCTGTATTGTACTTGTGGACCTTTAATCTTCCTTATAGATAATACCATGTTTATTTTTTTTCAGTCTCTTGGGCAAGTTATTGAGTTCAAATACATATATTTAATTGCAAATGACTGTTTTATTATTGATAGAAATCTACAGGTCCTTACATACTAAATACTCAAGTATTTAGTCACACTCAGAGATTGACTAAGGGACAGGAAAATTAATGGACATTTGATTTTTGTGTTACCTCTCAAGACCTCTAACTAGAAGATTGGAACTAATTAAGCAAACCTAGCGACTTGATTGCTCACTACTGTTTTTAAACTACTAATTTTACCAAAGATTAAAGCTTTTGATTAGAATCATAGAACTACAAGCGACACCTTGGACAACAGAAACAAAAGCATATTTGGCTCTTCATGTTTGTATTTCATTTTCCATGTGGTTTCAAATCACTGTGTAAGGATTGGACTAAATACACCAAAAATGTCTCTCAAAGGGACTAGTATTCAGCTGCTTATCCACTTATCTTGCTGTTTACAACAAAACAAGTAAAAACTAGGATCAGACACCATTGAGTCATACTCTATGCTCATAAGTTCCGGTTTATTTTGAATTTTACCGAAAAATGACAGGAATTTTTTTTTTTTTTTTAACTGAACCTCGAATTTTACTGATTTATACCCAATTTTTAGCCTACTGTTCAGTATTTTCTTGGTACTATTTTTTTAGCATTTTGATTAAATTTTGATTAAAATGCTGTTTTATTTTGACTCCGACATTGTAATAAGCAGCCCTGCACTGTATCCTAGGATACAGCAGACGCTTAGACAGAGGTTCAAATAACGTTCAAATGTTGCACAAACACATTATTGCCTGATTCTGTTGGCCAATGGCCAATCAAAGTTTGATTATTGTGGCAATTGCTGGGCGTAGTAACTAGCTTGAACAAAAAACTAAATTGAAATACTTACATGGAAATATAATATTTTGAGTGGATGAGGAATGGGGATAAAATGTAAATCAGTTTATGAATATTCAAAAGAAAACGATGTTTCGAAGTATACAAAAAGCCAAATAGCAGAAGTGGGCCAGATTTGCAAATACCTTTGCATTGAGGTTCATGTTCACACTGAGAGAATAAAAGAACACAGTGAAAGTAAGTGACACATTAAACTAAAAGAAGAAAGTGAATCCATTTGTGCAGCTTTTACATGCATTTTAATAAATGAGAGAGCACAGAATGATTGTGTTAATAAGTTTGTCAGAGCTCTATGCTTTGCTGGAGGGTTATGTATTGGCGACTTTGTGTGACAATACTGCCCATCAGCTAAACACTGCAGCACCCCGATAATCTTAATCATAAATATTTGACAGAATATGATGATGCTTTAGTTGATACTTGGTAAACTTGTAGAATGTAGTGATGGAAATGTCCAATGTGGTTTTTGACACGTCTCCCGATGGCTTGCACCACCCAGTTCTGTCAATTTTCTTATCTTTTTATGATTTAAAGGTGAATAAACCTGGCTTGTTTTGTGCTGTGTCACGTTCATACCTTCTGCAGATGCTAGCTCCGTCAGCACGGCGATTGCCCAAGCACTCGCAAAGTACCAGGTAACATAGGAAAATGTGGCCTCGATTTGCACAGATTCTGCTTCATCATACATCCCAGGAATATTAAACTTAATCAGAAACCAACTGCTACGCATCAAATTCCACATGCAAAGTGTGTATATTGAGATTTGTTTTCCCAATTTTTGCCAATGTTTTAATTAAAAACAATTTAATAGAGATTTTACCCGTATTTTAATATATGTAAAATAAACTCAGAAAAATTCCTGGGAAAAATATGTTAAGACAACATTTAAGCCAATCCCCTTAAATGAATAAAACATAGCTGTAATTCAACAATTAATGGAATGATATAATTAAAATAGTCATCTATTTATTGCATTGGAATATCTGTATATATAAAATGTTATACAGTAACTCAAAGAGCTTTTAAGCCCACTATCCTAAAATGATATAACACATTAATTATGCAAAGTCCTGTGGATTTTATATCTGCTAGGGTTGTGTTCTAGTTAGAAAGTGTTCTGTATGCAAATTAGTATAAATAACAATAACCAATTCTTGGTATCATCATTACAGTATGTACCGTGCAACATTTGCTTCCCCTTAAAATCTTATATTGTTCATCTATCCTGCAACAGAACAGCTATTAAACAGTTTTTATTATGGGTTTTTAATGTGATCAAAGAAATCACTTAAATAAGATACAAGTTACATAGAAATGTAAAACTCCTGTGAAATAATATTTGCCCATTGTTCAATCCCAAAAGAATGAAAAGCAATAACTCCATTTATAGTCCATTTTACTGTCAAAGTGTATCTAAATCTTAATTGTACCAGCTAAGATCCTGAATCACCCTGCAGCTAAACATAACTAAATGTTTAAAAAAAAAATCAACATAGGTGCAGCTTTGTTTTTCTTGGTAAAATAAATATGAAAATATGAGACACACTCTGCATGGAAGCCTAAAGAAATTCCTGGATCTAACAAAACAATAAATCTGCTTTTGAAATTATCTATAGGGACTGAAACTAAATCTAAGAACTTTTGCAGAACTTTGTTAAGCCCTATCTTTACAGTAAAAACAACTTTAATATTTAAATATCTGTAAATCACATGTGAGAAAGATTATTGGTATTCTCTGACAGATGGAGAGAGACACCAGAAGTATATTTGTTGGAGTCGCACAAGCGCCCAAGATCTGCTTACACTACTTAAATGTTTATGCAATTCAATTTGCAGTTACAGATGGCCACCAGGGTACCAGAGATGGTATAATCAGGATGTAGGTATAACAAGGTGTAGCAGTGGTGAGCAAAATTCATAATGCTTACAAAACAGTCACTGAAAACTGAAACCTCCCTTCATCTCTACCTGTCTTGCTGAATTTTGCATTATTCTGAGATATTCGAAAGAGTCAGTGTTTCATTGAATTGTGTCAGCGTGATTACTTACGCTATTCATTTATTCATTGCCATGGTTTAACTGTGAACTTTTGGTATAAACAAAATGCAGTAAGTACACGCCTTCAGAAAATAAGATGTACTGCAATGTCTGTGTCCAGTATGACAAAAGCCAGAGTGGCACATTTGTGACTGGGTCCTCTACCTTTAACATAGAGTCGATTTTAACCCTTTGCGGTCCTGTGTTGGACCAAGTCCAACATTACAATTTTCCCTTTCCAGCCAAATGTCGGACCCTGTCCGACATCATCAAAAAGACGTCAAGCACAGGTTTCTAGTCGTTTTTTCTCCGGAAAAAGCCAAGAAAATCTTTCAATGTCAGAGTGAGACCGATTGGAGCCGAGAGAAGCAGAACAAAATGGAGGCAATACACAGGCCCTGCACCATAGAGATAACACGGACATAAACAAAGAAGACAGCTGCTTCCGCATCCAGCACTCAAGGAATATAACAGACATTTGCAGAGTTTTTTGAGATCTTATAGTAATAAAATAATGACTTGGATCGCATTATTGATGAGTTTGGTAATAAAACGAGTGATCAGGAGAGGATTTATCAGTATGCACGACTACGAAGAGTTATGTGAAAAATATAGCGAACAAGGGGTGGGGTTTGGCTTGAGATGGAGTACTGAGTGTCCCTTTGATATGCAGTGCCTTTTAAAGCTGTTTTACTGTGGGGAAAAAAAAAAACTTTTCAACAGCGCATCAACAGCGCATGTAAAATAAACAGTGTATGTGAAAATTAATTGGACCTGACGTGTCTGACAGGCGCTGAATAATTGGACCGATAAGGGTTAAAGTGCATAAAAAATCAAATAATCACTATAACTGTGTGAAACTGATGAAAGCAAAGACTGCCAAACAAGGCACATCAAAAGTGTAACGATCACTAAACACCATAAACACCTCTGTGATTTTAAAGCTAAAAGTGCTTTTTAGAACAGCTCACGCCCTTGCAAAGCATTCACAACCGTATTGATTTTGAATGGATGTGTGAGACAAAAGGATTAAACGTGGGGAAAACCTATAGAAAATAAACTTATAGAAATTCTAAACAAGCACAGGAGTGTATACACGCTTTTGCGAGGACCCAGTGTCCAGCCCAGTTATCCAGAATGACAACTGATAAATATTTGTCGGTAATCCTATAGTTCCACTACTGAGGCAGTGATGTGCTATGTGAAGTATGCTGTCAACGGTGTTGTCCACACAGACTTTATTGGAGTTCGGAATGTGAGGAAGGCAGACACAGAAACCCAATCATGTATATGGGAATGAGCATTAATGTTTATTGTATCTTTTTTTTTTTTTTTTTAATACAGTACAATAAAAGGAAAATAAAATGTAAGCCTAATATTATAGGGACCCCAACACCTGTTGTTGATTCTGACTGGAACATCACATAAGGACTCGTAAGTTTACATCAGGACTAGCAAATTTTAAAAGTTTCTAGTACCACAATTGTGTTCATTTCTAACCGTGTATAACACATGGGCAGGGATACACCAACAAAGTGTAACAAAATGAAATGCAAAAATACAAAACAAGACACAGTGGGTAAAACACAGCTAACATAAACATTACTAGTACTATTTTGAGAGAAATAAATCACATGTAGTTATGTAGTAAGTTGTCACAAAGAGTTATTACATAGTCCTTGTGTTTACCACTCCATGTTTCTTTTTCAGGGATTTTGCCCCCATATGTTTTTCTCTCCATCCCACCAGAGATTTCTGGACAGCATTAAAAGAACCATATTTTATTTAGAAAAATAGTGAGACCTTGAGTACAGTGAATGTTAAGGAAATTGAACCTGTTCCCTTGTTCAGAATACCCAGAATATATATATATAATTGAATACTAAATCAGTGAAGCACAATCTTTCTGCATTTTTTAATATACATGCTCCACCAAACATAAATAATAATCACAATACTCACAATACGGTTTTTGTTTTATTTCCCTTCAAAAACCGCCATTTTAGAAGCGATGACAGCACAAAATGGGCGTTGCTGCAGTTCCATCGCCTCTCGTTTTTAGTTACGTATCTAGTCGTCTATGATTCATAGTTGTATATTAAATAACAGAAACACTCTTTCTCCTTTAATTAGACAATATTATCTAAGATAAAGATGTTAACCTGGTCTCAATCCTCCTTTTCTACCTCTGAATTTCTGGATTGTAGGATAGTTGACTGGGGGGGTGTATCTGTTACCCTTAAATCCTGGGATCCCAGACTGCTAAAGAATCTTACTCTTGCTGAATTAGTTATTCCACTTTCTCCAGGATGTTCTTTGCAAAGTCTACCCCCACTGCAGGTAGATGATGGACTTATATATTTAATATCATTGAGAACTCTGCCAGATATGGCAGCACTATATTTTTTGAATACCGCACAGCGTTTTCTGCCAAAGCAACATCCCGGCTCACTTTAGATAACATGGTCCCAATCTGACCTGCAATTTAGTTAGTCCCAGTTCTTAGCTTTCGGATGAGTTACAGATCAGCACTTTTGGTCTTGCAGAATGGGAGATACAGATTTCAAACAGGTGAGTGTCAACACAATTTTCCATTGAAGCCAGAAAAAGGCGGAGTCAAAAATGAAACACAAATAAAAAAAGCCACACCTACCGCAACCCTAACATGGGGATATTCACCATAGCCATGGCTGTCCCCTTGAAAAAAAAAACAAGATATTTGATTGGACAGCTGAGATATATCATGTTTCATCATCGTAACAAAAGCTACGAAATTAGAGCACGTTGGCAGCAAAGGGTTAAAAATGCTCTTATTGCAGATGTTTCTTTCTTAAACCTCAAATAAGCAATTTGGACAGTTCTAAAAAGATAATTGCTATATTTTTATAAATACATACTTTTTTATTGTGATTATAATAAGCGGAAATACAGTATTTCAGTATAACTTAAACAACAAAACAACAGCAATGTGTTTACAATTGTAGCATTATAATATAGACCACAACAAAAACTTTTTTTTTTTTTTTTTTTTTTTTTTTTTTTTTCCAATGGCAGCATTATATAAGTATAAATAAAACATTTTCAACATTATAATACTTGTGCAGGCATATCACTTTTCAGAAATATTTTTTTTGTGATAGATTTCAAAGCAGACACACTTCAAACTCTCAGCAATGCTAACATCTTTATCTAGCAAATATACATCAGAAAACTTATCTTCCCCAGTTTCAGGAATGGGTGTATAGCGCTGTGATATGAATTATTATCTGTGAAGTGTAGGCACAATAAATAAATAGACAGCGGTTTTACTTAAGCCGGGGGGCAACCCTGCACTTTTATCAAATCTCCTCATTTTCTATCACTTGTTCCCCTTGGGGAGCAGCATACATTCTTCCCAGCCTTGGAGGCCGATCAGTTCCATCTCATCTCTGACAGGGTGGTTCTCCCTGGGGGAAACCAAGTATTCTTTACTATACTTCCTTTCATCTATGCCAGTGCTCCTCCCTGGCCTCTTTGCATGTTCATTTCCTCCTCTCTTTCAGAATTCCTGTCATCCCATGTGGCTCTGTCTCGGAGGTCTGGCCATGCCGATCTCCCGAAGTGTAGGCATTCCTTGTTAGTCGGGGTGACTGCTAGTCTTCTCAAATGTACCCTCTATTCTTATTTTCATTTTCCCCTTGGGGGGGCAATGCTTGATCCCCAGCCTTGGAGGCCAATCGGTTCGGTCTCACCTCTGTGAGGGATGCTCTCTGAGAGCCAAGGGGAAAGCATGTCATCTTCCTAAAGTCACAAGCACATAATTCCGATTTCAAGTCCCAGGGCTTACTTCTCGCAGCCCTTACTCCTGTTCTGTGAATTGTAAGGGATGTGTTGTAACAAAGGATTTAGGTTGGATGTGTGTAGTTGCATTACACATGATCAAAATATATATTTCAATATAAATTTTAAAAAATTTACCCTGGAGACGAGGCCCAGCCAGAGAAGTCTCCAGCTATTCTCCTGACCATTATGGGTCGCTGTAGGGCAACGAGGTGCTTTATAAATGGATTTGTCCTTAGAAAAGTACATTTTGAAATGTGTACCCTACTGCACGAAATACTTATTGTAACCTCAGCATTTATTAGATTAATATGGAGATTTACAATAGTTTAAAACTGTGCTTGTTTTGTTTAAATAATTTTTACAAGAGTAATGCACTTCTATCTTTCTGATATTGCTGAGTCTAGTTAGTGGTACAGTCTTACTGGTTAGCTGGCTGTGAATTTTAATTGTTTTATTATTTTGACATTTCTAAATAAATCTTTTTTTCATTATTATTATTATTATTACTACTACGACTACTACCCAGGGTGACTTACAGTTGTTTACAAAAGTACATACCAAGAATTACAGTACAACTAAGAGCAAGCTACAAAATACACTGACTTCAGTCCTAATAAGAGCAAATACAAAGTACGATTTGATAAGAGCAAGTATGATTTGATATCAGGGCAGTTCAAGAGCAGATAACAGTGTTGATAGTTACATCAGGGTTAGATATGAGTGAAAGTGAAACACAAAATACTACAGATTAGGTTAAGTGAAGGATTAAATACAGTAAAACAGGGAGCAGATAAGTACAAGTTATAATGCATTAAAGGCAGAGTGCTATATTGTCCAGAAGGGAAGAATTGAGTTTTACAGGTCTTGTCTGAAGAGGTGTGTCTTGAAGAGGTGACGGAAGATGGTCTGGGACAGGGAAGTCCTAATATCCATAGGATGGAGAAGGAGCGGGCTCTGGAGGCAAAGGGGCGCTGTGTGTTTTGAACAGCCATCTTTGAACAGCCATTAGGGTCCAAATAATGCAGACATTTAAAGGTAGCACTTTCATTTTCTGTTTGTAGTACTGTAGGTCTCACATTTCACAGATGTTTTCTGTTTAGGGTCAATTCCCACCATATTGCAGCCTTGCAACCAACAACGTGTTTATTTAACACTGGGTTCATGCCTTATGACTTGAAACTTTTGAAAAAAAAGATATTTGTGTTGTACAGCTTGCTGGATCTCAATTGTTGACTGAATGAGACCTTTACTATATTTTATAAACACCATAATACAGATGGGATTTGTGTGAAAACATAATGAGTTAAATATAACTGCAGCATGAGTGCAGTAAAGACTGTACTATTAAATTGTGAGTGAAATACAATTAGTTAAATACAGTATTGATTTCATTCAAGCCAGCATTTGTCCAAAAACCCATCAACATGGGCAATTTTGGCATATTATTAAAATTAAATCTCTTCAGTAATGAAGAATTAGTGAGCAATTACACCAGGTTATGTTACAAATGTTAATGCATTTGATCATATTTCATAACAGACAAAATGCAGATGAGCAGCTTAATGGGGTCTCCTAGGCTTTGAATTGTGAATGAAACCTTTAGAAAATTCATGAAGCAGATTTCATTTTAGTCTTTTAGGCAAAGCAAAGTGAAAAAGGAGATCCATAGAGGAGGAAAAGAAGGTTTGTGGGATATGTGGAAATTGATATTCCGTGTGGTCTTCAGGCTAATATCGTTCATTAGAAAAATAGCAATTTCAAATACCACTAGAACACTAGCAAATATCCAAACAAACTAGTATCCTCAGCAAGTATCCTTAGCATGCTTCATGTTTCTCCTTTCCAAGCTATGGTGCATTTTCATTGCCAGGAAAGATTTTCACAGAGTTAATTTTCAAAATACTACTGTCTGTATTAGCATCACAGGGCAGTAATTATGCTGCCAAGTTCGTGCCTGCATTTCTCCATCAGCAGACAAAGCGCCTACATACTTTTTTTCATGAATACAGCCATTTAGCAATACAAAAGACAGCTTTCAGCAAAAAATAAAAGTCCCATCCACTGAGAAGCTCCAAGACAGTATAATTAACAGCCCCTAAGGACAGGCAAAAGCTTAGAGACTGATTCACTGATAGCTTTGGCGGCTTTAATTTTGTAACACAAAATGTGGAGCCATTTAAACAATACAAATAAGGGAGAAGCACAGAAACATGGGACTGTGCTTCACTTTGTGCTTCAAGGTTTTTTCTTGCACCTGTAACAGTTGATCGCTGCTTTTGAAAGGCAAATTCTCTTGAAATAGAATTCAGCCCCATAGCAGCTACTGAGAATAACCAGGAATCTTGAATCGACAATATGCTATTGTCTTATAATAATACATTGCTCATTTGAAGGCATAATTAGTGTTGGGGAGAGAATACAGATGACCAGACACTTTCCATGAAGAGATGAGAAGCTTCTGTCATACACAAATTCTTGCAGCCTTTTATTTAATTATACACAGTACACTTGCAGAAAGCTAGGAAAAGGCATCCCTTGTGTAAAGTGTAAGGAGAAATGACACCTATGATATAACCATGAAACAATGTGGCAAAAAATGTAACAAAACTTGACAATCATAAAACGCAGCAATGTGGTCAAGTGAAGCAATTTCTCAAAGTCTGATGTTTCTCTCACATGACCTCAAAAATGATGCAAAACTTATGACCATAGCTTTAGGTGTTTACTATACCTGATACCCATTACAGTAGTGGAGGCTGGGCATTCAACTGCACTACACCATTTATCAAAATTCCAACACCAACACTCCCAAACACCTCCACCAGACAAAGGATTTCTCCCCATTATTTACATGTGGCCACTCTCCAATTAGCACTGAATTACATAACTGGGGAATGGTCACACTTGTGATTGTTGGCAGGGACAGATTTAACCCCATCCCTGCCAACCTTACATTCCCACACACATTATTTGCATTTAGAGCATTTGCCCCGCCACAAGTAGTAATTAACAATATCTGTTTTATAATTAAGGCAGAAAGACATCTGAACAAATATGATTGTTGTATCTCCAAGGATTACTGTATCCACTTTTTAAATTATGATCTATAAACTGGAGGCCCTGGTTAAGGCAATAAAAAGTATACTGCTGTATTATTTAATACTAACAAGATGGCAGAAAAGAAATGTTATGACAAATAACAATAACAACAATTGCACACAAATTGACTGAAATAATTTGTATTTTACTGCAAACCATGTGACTTGGAATTTTATTTGGATTTTAGAATAAAATTAATAGTAATTTAGAAAACAAAAACGTCACACTCGGATGAATTGTAACTCGAAGAAAGCCTTTTATTTAAAGGACTTGTTAGACATTCAAAAATTGATGCATTTTGCATAACAAAGTACTGTTTTATATACAAAACAATATCTTTATATATAACAGTACAATAACAGTATCTTTAAAAAAATACCATGCATTTTTCAAAATACAAAAAGGCTATTTTAATAAATTATTTCTTCAAATTTGCATGACTTTCATCATCTGCCCTCAAACTGTTTACTGTTATGTTACCGTTTGATTGATAGTGATTTTTTTTTTTTTTTTTTTTAACTGTTTCTCTCAGGACATTCTTGTCCATGGAGGACTTCGTTTCAATTCCAGTGATGATGGCACAACTCCATTGCAGCACCCTTACAGGCTGTGTGGTCTGGTTGTTAAGGAAAAGGGCTTGCAATCAGGAGGTTCCCAATTCAAATCCCGGCTCAGTCACTGACTCACTGTATGACCTTGAGCAAGTCACTTAACCTCCTTGTGCTCTGTCTTCCAGGAGAAATGTTATTCTAAGTGACTAAAGGCGACTTACAGAGACTAAATGAGTCACACACCTTAGTCTCTGTAAGTCGCCTTAAATAAACAAATAATAATAATAATAATAATAATAGTAGAGTGCTGTGGCTAATGGTTTTTCACATGCCACTATTAATTTGTAATATTTACAAACCACTGTGATGTTACAATGTACATGTCAAGTAACTTGGTGTGCTATGAAACAAAAGTCTATCTATAACTCAAACAGCCAATCTGTTATGTAAATGCCTAGAAAGATATGGAGCCTGTGGATGTAATGCAATGCACTGCCAGGAGTCTAAATAGAATATAAAGAGAGGAGCAGGGCCAAACTAATGTTGTTTCTTGAGGGGAGAGAATAGCTTACATGCACAGCTTCACCATAGACCAGTGTGCCCTTGAGGTGGCACTCAATATCAGTAGTTAAAATAACTTACTGGAGCTGAATAACCAGCCATGTACCAAAAAAGTGGTTCCATAGAAGACATGTGAGGGATAGAGGAAGGTTGTGTGTACAATAAAGTATATACAGAACAGCTGGACAATGGTAAAACTATTTTAAGCTACAGTGAATGGAAGTGTATTAAATGTAAAGTATACACAGTACAGCTGGACAATGGTAAAGCTACAGTGAATGGAAGTGTATTGAATATAAAGTATACACAGTACAGCTGGACAATGGTAAAGCTACAGTGAATGGAAGTGTATTGAATATAAAGTATACACAGTACAGCTGGACAATGGTAAAGCTATTTTTAGCTACAGTGAATGGAAGTGTATTGAATGTAAAACATATACAGTATAGACGGACAATGGCAAAGCTATTTTAAGCTATAGTGAATGGAAGCGTATTGAATGGCTGCAAATATAAATATAGCTCATCAGTTGACTGTGAGACCATCTAAACATAAGTTACATCACAAGTTTAAAAACATACCCTAAAAAAAAAAAAAAAAAAAAAAAAAAAAAAAGAAACGTAAAACCTTTCTGGAGAATGTTTGTGTAATTATGCCTTATTAAGTGGAATATATTTGCCTATAATACTGCATGGTGCATTAGTTTACATGACGGGGTCATTTATTTCATTAAACAAAATCTGTGAAATGTTAAACACATTTTGACATATATTATTTTGAATTAGTTTATGGTAAATAACATTTTTGAGCATTTTGATTTCCTTTTGGAATCTTTCATTTATTTAAATCCAACCACAGGATGACTGGGCAAAATGCTCTGTTCCAAGTTACTTCACTTTGCTAACCAGAAAAGTAGTTCCCTGTTTAATTTAGGCTAATTTAAAAATACACAATTTCCCCTACATTGTGCTTTTTATATAAATCGAATACTCCAGGAGTGCGTACATGGAGTGTTTATTTCAGTCTTGAGGACGACTGTTAACAACCAACTAATTTGGCTCTCCTCCTTTGGAGTATCCTCACTTACTTTAGAAACCTTGAAGTTAATAATAGCAGTTACAATATGTTATCACCAGCTGGTGGTAAGAAAAAAATGTAACGTGAGCAATATTGCTTTAAAGTGGCTTTACTGAACAAGTCATTAACTTTTTCAACAATACTTACATCTGACAGAGAGGCAATCTTAAAACATTTTGATATTTCTTGTTTAGAGCTGTGATTATTAAATTTTAATAGGTCCACTGTTGGTTAGCATAATATATATAATATATATATCTATATATGATATTTGTATTATTATTCGTATATTATTTATAATATATATATATATATATATATATATATATATATAGACATACACACACACTAATTGAAATGAACGACTTTTGTTCGATTCTCATCATTTTCTAAATATGTACAGGTTTATTTTATTTAGATTACCTTCCTTCTTGGCAATATATTTTTCTTCATAACAACAACAGGATGCTAAAAGGAATTTATTTCCTTTTTTGAAGCACTAATCCACTGGTGAGCATAATCGTTAAACTGCTCTGTTGATAATCTATACATTATTTGAACTTCGCTAGATTACGATTCATAGTGGCATATTATCTAGGCTGGAGTGGTTTTATTTTAATTTTTTAAAATCTTCATTTATTTAGCTTTTCCTGTACAGTGTGACAGCAATTCCAAAATCTCATGTATTTTCTATTACTGATATACAAGGACACTGTGACATCCTGCTCATGTACTATGATCAACAGTCTTTGATTAAATTGAATTGGCTCAGACGACTTGAAACTTCTCAAGAAAACAAGTCTCTTATAATAGTGTACATGATGCATTTTACTCACACTGCATTTCAAACCTTTACTTTACCTCACCTTAGTGCAACATTATAGAACAACATTTGTATTACAGTCTTATGTATTCTAACAGGTTTTGTAGAACTGACATACAGATTTACAGGGTCATCCTTGACCCATATTCTCACCTAAAATGCCAATTTAAGATTTGCTGTCAACAACAACAAAACTGCAGAAACGCTCCACATAACCTGAGACAGTCTCTTCATATGTATGTTTTGCAAGCTGTTGTCAACTACAGTACTATATATCAATACAGGAGTTTTCAGTGATACAGTATTATATATGTAATTGTGTTTGTATTGGTTTGCATAAATGCCAGAACAACAAAAACACTTTTCAGGAAAAATGTAAATGTCAGTTTAAGTTAATGTTTAATCAACCTTTTCAAAAGAACTCCATTAGATGGATTATTTAAAATGGATTTTTTAGACCAAAAGTACAGTTACTATCTGAAATTTCGGAACATGAATTGTAAGGTTGTAGCTGTTTTTGTGTTTAGGGTTTACAAGCTACATGTAAAATACTAAATCCCTGTAATGGCCTAATGATGCAGGTAAACACAGATTTATAATTTAATTTATAATTATGACCTTTGAGGGGCTGACCAAGCACCATCAGTCATTCTGCCTTTAAGGCATGAAATTATTCATATGTAATTCATCTTCATATCCTTAAGCACTTGAGAGAACCCCCCCCCCCAAAAAAAAAAAAAAAAAAAAAGTTGAAATGTACTATATATAGGCTAACCAATGAAGGGTAAAACATGCATTACACAAAGGTCATTCTACAAACATCCTGGATGTTTAACATCAAATGGAAACTCAATAACATGATGAAGTGCAATTGCTTGTTGGCCTCAACCAACCCTACAATCTATACTATGTTAGTGGAATTATAAAATGGAGAAGGTTGCAGCAGTCTGCTATTTCTATAAATGGACTTAAATACTGTATGCCACCTCAAATGATTTATTCATTTGAAATATTTCTTTAGAAAATGCTAGAAACAAAAATGTTTTGCCATATGACAAATCCACTGTAACATTGTAATCCTTCTTTAAATTTAGTTAGATGTGAAAAGTACGTACTGTTAATATAGTGAGGATTATTTCTTTAATTTACATCACTTTTTTTTTTAGATTATACGTTAATGTTCAATGAAGTGAAGTGTTACGAAACTTGATTACGCTACTTAGCTGTTAGGTTCTATTTCTTTCTGCTTTAAAAATAAAGGGTAATAACATGATAGGGGTAAATGACTTAACTAAATTCTAAGGAAAAGGGCACTTGTATAGTCATTTATGCCATGTTATGAACTGAGATATTTTACTATAATAGTCTCTGCTTATAGGAACACCTCCTAAGAGAACACTGTGACTAAGAGAACACCCTTGTAGTGAAACAGATTTACCCATTGTAAATGGTTGCCTAAAGGAACAGGAACTTTGGTTAAACGAACACCTTTATGGCACCGCTAGCAATTTGTTCACAACTGATGCAGCACTACTGTTTTGTAACCAGATAACTCTTCATCACCAAACTTAAATTGAAATGGTTTATTCAATCCTCTCAAATCTGAATTGTCAATGTGAGAGTGTCTTGAGGCACACTGATTGGTTTATTAAATCTTTCCAGAACTGCCATCATATCATTGCCTCGTTTTGTACTCTAATTTCCCCGAGTGCACCTCATCGCTACAAAATGGCATGGAAACAAAAGTCAAAAATCACCACTGTTTCTATTGCTACAAAAATTGGGAAATTATTCGATCTCTGGAAGAAAAACCTGAATCAGACACAAGTTGCTGAGCAATTTGGTGTTTTCCGTCCTAGTGAGTTGCTTCACCATTCTGTTAAATAATTCTGTCCATGTCTTGAATATCCCTACTGTACAGGTATTCATAATTTATCGAGAGCTGCTGCTGCATTTTTTAATGTGTGTATGGGTGCTGTGTTAATTTCATTTGGCAGTCACTTTATTAATGTTAGTTAGTCTGTTAATTTATGATTATAGTTTATTAAAATACTCTTGCCTTTTGCTTTTGTCTTATTCTATTCATTTCATATGTTGATACATGTGCATCATGACAAGTAATAAATAATTATTTATTTATTGATTCATATTGTGACTGGTGGTCAAGTCCGTCTTAGAGAACTCTTGCTTCCTGAGGGGGTGTTCTCTAAGCCAGAGACTACTGTATATGTAGACAAATTATAAAGGCCTTTAATGTGTGCATTACCTTTTTGTGGAGATCTAGTCAATATCTACTCTAGTAACCGCCATGGTTCCTGCATTTTCTGTGATTCACAATGACGTGGCATAAGGTGTATACATTACCATCCATCCATGTTTCCTATGGGAATTGTATAACTTCTCAAGACACTGGCATTAAAATCATCTTCAAAGAAATATCAACACTGGTATTGTCATAGATTGTCACAATAGAAGGTAGCTGACTTGATATTTGGTTTGATTATGCTATCCAGCAGCTGGCATGCTATATATTATAAAGCTCTGTTTCCGCACATCAGTTAATAACTGTAATTAACATCCAGATTTTAGCACCTAACGTGTTTAATGTATAAGCTGCAAAAATGGTTTGCTAGCTGCTAACACGGTGTAAAATAAACTTTTGTGCACTTTTTAAGAGCTATGATCACATTTTATGACTGTCTGTCAAATAATAGATTAAAATAGGTAAAACATCTACTGCATACACAGATGTTTAAAGGGGAATTATTTGTTTGTGTACTTGCTTACTGACATGCAGCTGAACAAAAACAAGGTTTAGAAATAAGAACGCTGCATGTTTGTCAAATGCAGTGAACCCAAGCTGTTAAATAAAGCAGTTCGTTACATGAAAGATTTATTGATTGATATTCATTAAATAGTTCAAAAGTCGGCAGTTGGTAAACAAGCAACCCACAACAAGCCCTTGTAAAATGTAAGGTCAAACGCTTCAGCATTTCAGTTTGTTTTCTCATATTGTGTTTTCGCTTTCTAACATCGCTCAGACTCCATCAAACGTGCTTAAACTTTCTCTCTTTACTGATTTCTAAACATTGTCTTCTCATTCTCTCATCCGACTCTGATTTAGAGCAATTTTTCTAACTGCTCCTTAGATTTTTCTCGTCCTTCAGCTTTTTCCTTCTCGCTGCAGCAGCTGCATCGTCATTATAAATATTGTTCCTCTGCCAAACTTTTTAATGCTATGTTCGACAAAGGCTTGAACATTCCCATCTGCAACAATCGTCTTGCCCTTATCATCTATTGCTAAGCTTTGTTTGCAGAACCTGTCTTTTTATCTGCTGCAAACTACAAGCAGGCGTCCCTCCCAATGACACTGTTGCGCTGCAACTTTCCACTTGTGCCTCACAAGCCATGGTTACCACGGCAACACCCTCATCGAGCTACTACTGGAAGTGTTACGTTTCCGTGGTACCAGGCAGTTTCATGAGGCCCTGTGAGTTATGTGCCTCAGTACTGCAATCTGCCATCTTCCTGTTGCTGCGTTTTCACAACTAGAGAGAGTAAGTTCAACTTGCCACATTCGTGACATTTAAATCAACTGCGTCTCGTGGACCTATGGTAGCTTACTTAAATACATGCATAACTGTCCTAAATATTCACTATATTTTTTAATTAATAATAAATATATAAAGAATATGCAAAATGTCTTCATAGATAGTCAGATAGATGGCACTCAGCAGGCCATGCCTCACTAGCCTGTACTGACAAGCCGCCTGTGATTTCAACAGCCCCTTCTATCAAGCATCACACTCTCTCCTAACATCAGAAAATAAAGTTAAAGATATCAATGTTACACTTAAGTCACGAGACATTAACTTCCACACAAATTATAAAGGCCTTTATTGTGTGCATTACCTTTTTGTGGAGATCTAGTCGATATCTACTCTAGTAAAATCCATGGTTCCTGCATTTTCTGTGATTCACAATGATGTGGCATAAGGTGTATATATTACCATCCATGTTTCCTATGAGAATTATATAACTTCAAGACACTGGCATTAAAATCATCTTCAAAGAAATATCAAGACTTGTATTGTCATAGATCAGGGGTGGCCAACCTTTCACAGACCAAGAGCCAAAGAAATAATATGGACAGTGACAAAGAACCACAAACTTTAAAAAGTGCTTCATTTAGCATTTCACTGATATTTTTTTAATTACAATTACTATCACACACACTACTAAATGAAGCTAACCTTTATTTTTTCCAGAACTCACCTTCGCAGGAGGGTTTTTTTGCACAGGCAATGTTCCAGGCCACTTGTTAGGAGTAGCCTAGTCATGGTCTCAGATTGTTTAGCAAATTTGGTCAACATTTACGTCTGTTTATCCTTTTGCTTTTTACAGACAGCAGTCATTTTGACGGGTACATTTTAATCAGCTCAGATATGAAAATGAAATACAACCTTTCAGATAAAACTCAAATGATGTATTCATGAACATAATATTATGATAATAATAATAGCAGAAACTCCATATTTATATGAAAATTAGCACACAGAATACATGACTATTGTGGCGGTTCTAGCATTAACTTTTAAAGACAGAAGTTCAGAATCTTTTGGAAATTCTTTGTCAATGCGGGCAAGGTTTGTAGTGAAATAACGTTGCAGATTTGAAGATTTGAACTGCGACATAAAGGCAAGTGCTCGGTTGCATAACACCTTAAGTGAAATTCCCCCTTAGTTTTCCCAAATGTTCTACTTAAGTAATATTTGTATTTAAGTATTTCCCTTAAGTTAGTTAACCGTTGCACAAAACAACTTTAGGGGATAACTAAGTGAAAATACTTAAATGTCCTATTGAGGCCCATAAAATCGAAAAAACTGTATGGCAGCATTTTTGGAAATTGATGAGGACAGAGCCACACTTAGCAGAAGGATGTGCAGAGAGAAAATCCTTTGGATATAATGGATGACGAGCAATTAATAACTATTGATTTGACCGAAATACTGCCTTTTAAATGTCTGTATAATGCTGGAAGCAGATTAACAACCCCAAACAAGAAGAAATCAAGCATTGCTCCCTGTTTTTCAAATACAGCGGTAGCACTTCGTTTTTTCGCAACTGGTGGCTTTTTATTGATTGGCTAAGGTCAGAAATGGATCGGCTTGTGATGGGGAAAAAAAACTAAACACTGAGACTTATTGTAAAAATAATACACATATAACAAAAGAATAATAAATAAATAAATATATAAATAAATAAATAATTTATTCATTGTTTAATTAAATATATGTGAAGTTCGAAAAGCCGCAATTTGATCACAAAAGAGCCGCATATTGCTCCATATAAACATTAACACATAAAGACCAACATCAACATGCTATCAAAATTCTGACTGGCAGACAATTGTGCAACAAAAAAAGATTTCAGTGTCTTTTCATTTCTTCAATCAACCCTGTTACATTCACAGTTCACATAATGCAGCTGATGTTCTTTCTCGCCTATAGATCGCCAGATTTCAGCAGTTTATTCCCACAGCATCTCCCACACCTCTCCAAGTTCTGCAACACCAGCACCTAGTATTCCTGTGAGCTTTCTTGTCTTCAACCTTCTTCAATCTGCTAGAAATTATATGTCCGCTGCTCTAGCTCCATCAACAAGATCATCCTACTCTACAGGCTGGTCTTCTTTCTCTTTCTGCACAAAAAAACCCAAACAAATTCAGCCACTTCCATTTAATCAAGACTGGATCCTAGCCTTTATCGTCCATGCATGACACATTCTACATACCTCTCTGCTTCCACAATCAAATCTCCAGAATTCAGTTCCTTTACCGTCTCATGTCAGTGTCCTCTCCGATTCTTCTGGCCATTCCAGCAATCCGCCAAACGCTCCAAGACATATCTAAGAGCTCCCCTCCTACTTTCCCATCTTGACTTCCTATATCTTCAGATATTCTACAGTCGCTCATATGAGTCTTGCGAAAAGGCTGTTTCAACCCCTTCAATCGACTCATGGAAGTCATGTGCTTAACTGCTTCCTTTGGATTCCTCAGGATGCTCCAAATATACAGTCCCATCTCTTTCCAGCTTCCTTTCTTTCAGCATCTGTTCCAACGACATCTCCTTAGTTCCAGATTCTCATTTCCTAATTATGACCAAATTCGTCAGGGTCAGTTTATACTGCAGGAACTGACAATTATGGTCTTCAGAATTCAAGGACAGAAATAATTTTAACGAGTTGCAGATTTTTCTCCCAAAAAAGCTACCTGGAAATTCATATAGTGTCAATCCATTAAATTTCTTGGCAAGTATCTGGTTTGTTACAACAGGAGCCCAGGAATTTGACATATGTCTGAAAAATATGACTTTCATTATTCTAAGCTATTGTAACACACTACCCCTCATGGCATGCATGTGAAGTGCTTTATCAGGTGTTACTTGCAGGAAGCACCCCGAGACAACAGATTCAGTTTGCAACTCCAAATATATGTTACCCTAACCGGGTAACCCCCCCCCCCCCCCCCCCCCCCCCCCCCCCCCCCTCACCGGCCTTAGCTTAAACTAGTAAAAGAGCAGGTACAAATTTTAAATACCAAGCACTTCCTAAGTTCTAAATAAACACCAAACAAATGCAATTAAAATAACTTATTATAACTATTATCATTAATGATATAGAGAATAATGCGTGGGGTAGTGTGTCATATGAGAACTGAACACCCTACTTAAGCCCAGTGGGTTCATCCAAGCATCCCACCCTGAGGGTGGGCATTAAAATCATTCATCACACACTACCCCATGCAGTATTTTCAGTAAAAGAACTCTATTCGCATGTGAGGAGCGACAGATCCTTCACACCGTTGTATGTTATATTTACCATTAATGTATTATGCTACTTTAAAATCTTCCTAAAACATGCATTTTAACTCCAGGAAGTTAGAACACATTGGTGATTTGTATGAATAATAAGCAGGCACTGGCAGGCACGCTAAGTCTTTTAACTCTCCACCACCCAGCTACAGTTACCCTGAATAGCGTGAGAACTGCCAAACTACAGGAGAGCCACAACTGTCCAAATATTCAAATATGCACTGCACATCTACAACACATCTATATCTATAATATCAACGAATATGATAACATACACAGCTGCTTAATGAAACACTTACACAATGTTAACATAGTCACTTGTAATGTGATTGCCCTGAGAAAGATAAGAAGGCTACCATGTATAACCATAACTAGGACCTAAATGGGTTAATACAAAGAAAAGTTTAAATGTCAAAAAACTAATTCATTTTTTTTTCTGCACAGTTGGTTAACATTATTCTAGATGAATATGGTGACATATGTGAATACTATGGTGACACCACATGAATTGCATTAGTGCTGTTACAGCAACCACAAACGTTAATAGGTTCTTTTTCACCCATGATTATACTCGACCACAGTTTCTAAATAAATCTTTAACATGATGAATAGATGACTAGACAACTTTAAAATCAGCCTTGTTTAAAAGTTTGAAGGGTCACCTTCCTTCTGACCAGCACCTTTCCTTCTCTGATCGAGAAGTCTCATGTCACCAATGTCTCATTCCCACTTAAAGTCCCTCTGTGGAGTCCTATCTTTTTGTCGCTTGTTTACCTAACCACCCCCCTCCCCATCCGTCCATCCGTCCTGAAGGGTCCTGAAATTACAACCAAGGAGTTTTGTTTGTGAAGTGGGAATTGAATTAACAGCATGGTACACCCATTTCACATTGAATATGTTCACTATGAAACTTTTATTCAAAAGGGAGAATATACTGAAATATATTTTTGCTATTATAAGCATGGGCTTGAAACTCTACACTGTAACTTGTTTACTGAGGAATGAATTAAGTTTGCAGATGCCTTACTCATTTAATTAAATTTATTTTCAGGAACTATTTTCTGTTAAAATCTGTTGGAAAGCTGAGCAAATGGATTTTTAAAACATGGCCCAAGGACTTACAATAAAAAAGTCAAAAATTAAAAGCATAAAAACATAAAACAAATTGAAATCAGAAGTCCCACATGTGAGTCAGACTAATCTCATTCCTTACATTTCTAACTACAGTTCCATATGTTTAGGTTTCAATATGCAGGTCAGTGCCTAGTTTTACATGAGGTTTGGGGATATTTATCTTTTAATTTCTGTCATTTTTGTTTAATCTAATTCCCACAGAGCTTTAGATTTAGTTTTCTTTTTGTCATTTATTATTTCATTGGGGGAATTTCCATGTGTGTTTTAATTTTTCTCAACACATTGTGCTTGAGCGAAAGGAAAAATGACCCTATACATTTTGTGTTTCCATTGGCTCAGTTTATGCAAATTAGCCATGCGTAACATTCCCGTGCTGTTTTTTGCAGACACCTTGGGAAAATGTGGTACACCAGAGAATCTCACTTAGAAATGAATAGCCTTCAGGTGATATTTTGTTTGAGTGAAACTCTAAAGCACAGTGTTAAGCTCATGTAATAAATTTGTGATTTGTAAATGCCTCATGTCTGGTTGTTTAATAATGTGTTTTACTGCTCTTGCCCAAATTGTTTTTCAAATGTCCATTGGTGGGGTGGCATATCATTAGTAGTGAATAATATTTCAACTAATGTATCACAACTTATTAATTAAAGAAAAAAGAAAATAATTAACCAGAGGTATATAATGAAACTGTCCAACCCAGCTATTGCAGATCACCAAGGCTGAAAACCAGATGAGATGTAGGATTATAAAGATCTGTGCCAGACACCTTCTACGTATGCTCCCAAGGCTGTCTGCACTGGGAGCAGTGGACTTTCACATGAAATGCAGGTATTTCCCATGCTTTACATCATGCTCATGAGTAAATGAGATTGACCCTGTCCCTCCCTGTGGTCGTTATTTCCGGTCACAAACCTGATCCTGTTGAGCTGTTCTCCCAAACATGCACGCTCATCACCACTTCACGTGAAAATAACCACACATGCAAACTCCCCCACTGACTCCAAGTGTCAAGTATATAAACATTCTACGTGGTGCCTTTATCAGTCACTTATACTTGCCTTTACTTTTTTTTTTATGTTTTCTCTATGTACTGCTTCTTGTTTTGCTTGTGGAAGTCTCTCGAACAATAGCAGCATATTTGACTATGGTACCCAGTAAAAACACCTTATGTACCATGAATAAATGAGCATGTTTTACTGGAAGACGTGCTTTTATTATCATTTTACAGTATGTTCCACTAAATACCAACCCCCAGATGTTTCTTGGATCAGAAAATGTGATTATTTTTCCATTCCCCTGCCAATTTCTCACACCAGTGGTTTTCTGAGACAGCTCCTGTCAGCCAGTTCTGCTGCCACTGACCTGCTATACATGTGTTGTGTTACAAAATGTTTTTTGTTTTTTTACACGTCTTAGAGTTTGCTTTAAGTAGTGTGAACATGTATGTATGACGTGCTACACTGCTTCTAAAATGTCTGTAAAGTTTGCACATAACATTCTGAAAATAATAATACAGAATAAATAACAGTAATACAGAATTCCCAAACATAAGTCAGGTATTAAAATAATTATTACATAATGTGAGTTGTTTATTGTAAGTTAAATAAAATACATGGCATCCCTAAAGTCAGGCATATGCATCCTAAGTGGGGGATAACAAGTGAATAAATATTGCATATCTAATTATTCCCTCAGATTCTATGTTCAATGTTTATTCTTGGTTCTTGTTTGTCTCTAGAATAGGGAGTCTGCAACATATTTTGCCTAACTACTCGTTAATCAGAACATATGATTTAGATTTGGGAAACTGTACCTCTAAATTTGATTGCCAGCCATTCAAACTGTAAACTGTGAAAAAAAAAATATCACAGCTCCTATGGACTCTGAATAAAATGACATTTGAATAAGAAATCATAAAGTACTAGCTCAACTTGGTGAGTGCCTTTAATCCTTTGCTCTGTCAACCTTAAAGAACACCATTACTTACCTTTGGCGTTTTCACAGATTTCCCATTTCTTGCATCCTTGATATTGACGATATCCAAAATGTCGGTTTCCTGCAATTTATATCATTAGAATTAGTCATTTGTAAAAGTTCCTAAAAATCAAGTTCCTAAAGTTTATCATATTCTAGTACCTACACTAGAATAATTATATGTCAAATGTATAATTCAAACATTTTATGTTGGGTCTTGTGATAGGGGGTGTGGGTTATCCACTGACAGATAGGGAGAGACACAAGAAGTTGAAACACCAATTCAGTACCCAGTATTTATTTACAGCAAACAACCACTTGACACTATCAATGATGGTAGAGCACGGGCAGACATACAGAAAGTGTAAAAGAAAAGGCACACAAAAACACTGTAGAAAAGCAGCTAAAAATAAAAGGTTGCCATGTATTGGCGATGCGCTGCTTCTAATAAAAAGGAGGTCCCATGGACAGACACTCCTCACTCCTTAAACATCCATTCTCTGTTTAGGTTATTAGGTTATAAGACAGTTTTGTTGTTTGGGGTAGCGTAAACAGTCCTAGTCCTTGACTCGTAGCATGGAGGTGTGTCAGATGACCCCTTTTATCTCAAGATGCCCACCTGCTGGTTAGGGATCTACAGCTGGCCAATCCCCAGCTGTTTTTCCCCACAACCAAACACAGCAGGTAGCATATCCCAAATGGAGCATCTGACTAAATAAGAAAAAAAAAAATGCCTCAGCCCTGCCATATGGTCCTTTTGAATGACAGAGATTGGATAAAATTGGATGTCGTGATAAGGATTGCGCTAATCTTCTAAAACATGCTGAAAAATAATTTTTAATCATAGTTATCATTCAAGTACAATTCAGAGATACTGTAACTTTTCTTCATCGTAAAAATACACTGTGACAGTAAAGGCATTTAAATGCTAGAAAATAATAAAAACTGCAAAGTTATTTTCAAATATTTTATGCAAAATATGCTTGATGCAAATACTGTCAGGGCAAAGTAACAGTTATATGAAAGTAGTTACTGAAATATATATATATATATATATATATATATATATATATATATATATATATATATATATATATATATATATATATAAGGATCGGTTAGATTTAAAGATAATATTTACACTATTATAGCAATGTTATCCTGATAGCAGCTTTTAAAAAGTACCAAATAAGACAACTGTTTGGAGATATTTAATGTGAACACTGCATAAAATTTAAAAAAAACAAAAAAAACAAACACTGTTTGTCTTTATCATACTGTAGTTGTCAATTTTGTTATTTAAGGTTAATTTAACTGACCCTGGTCTTCCTTTATTTACATATGGTTACTTTACAAAAACAAAAATATTATCCCTTATATATGCACACATGCATGCAGTTAGAAAGAAGGAGATAGGATTATGTTTTAAAGAATTCTAGTTTGAGTTGCATTAAGCATTAATATCACACTATTATACAGCCTTACAGAATGAAGGCGATATGTGCTCTAAAAAATGAATTATTGCTAAACTTCAACAGCAGGATCCCCTTAGTTCTGCTAAAACATAAGCCTCTTAGAGAGCAAGATAGACTTCATTGGAAAAAAATAAAATAAAAATATGAAGCTTATATTGGAAATGTCCTGCAAAAATTATAACCCTTTTACTTCAGAAGTGTGATCAGAAAGAATCCACATTTCATCGTGTGTGACCTTAATGGTTATTAAAGATCTGATTTGCTGATGGATAGTGACTGATTGTTTAATACTTTGTTTTAGTGTTGTTGCCCACACTGCTTTTCACACATCATCTTTATTAATAATAAACTAGACCAAATCCGAGTGGTCGTTTGGGCTATTGCAAGTAAGGGGTCGGATACTAGTGAAGTGTACTGAAGTGAACCACAAGCTTGTTCCCCAAATTACTACAGCCTGCTGTATCCTGCACAATCTGTGCTAGGACTATAAACGGTGTTAAGGCCAGCAGAGGAACAGTTACCTCAGCCTCCAGCAAGAAATGCACAACAGCAATATGAAGAGGGTCCTGCTATTAGAGATGCACTGCTAGCTTTATTTTTGTAACCCGACAGTGTACTTTTACTTTGTATCACATTTTTGTTTCATTAGCTTATTTTGTATCTCTTTATACCAAATATAGTAATCTCATTTGCACTGTACTTGTCTGTTTACTTAATAAAGAATTGGAATATTGAGCAGTATTGTTGATTCCCAAGAAATAAGTCGCAAAAAATTTCACACCACATTTTATTTTGAGAGTGGTTTAAACAATGTTTGTGTTGTATCAAGCTGCCTAATCATATTGTCTTCCCTTATGGATATTCACACGACTCTCTTCAACGGACATAAGTTGAGGATGGACACAGGTTTTGCTCAGACATAAGTAACTAAGAGAAATTGCATTGGAGTATAGTTATACACGTTCAAACATAGTACTTAGTCCTATTTTACAATAAAGACGTTTTGACAGTTTGGAAAGCTATTTGCAAGTGTATTCTGAAGTGCTGGACAGTAGCTGTAACCACCTGAATTCACAAGCCCACGATGCAGTTTATCAAACATTTTTAGTAACAGTTTTAAACAGAAACTTGGTAAATACAATCTGTATGATACTTTACAAACACATTTAGATCCATGTATGATTAGCTGTGACGGTTTAGCCATCTGAAGATAGTGAACACTTCCATTTATTTAATTACCTGTTTTGCTTTTTAATGTGTGTTTTTAAAATGTATCTTGTGTATAAATGTATTAAATACTAATGGGTAAATATATTATTAAATGTTTCGTAAATGTTTATTCACTTGGGAGAAGAGGTCAGAGGTCAAGTGGGTAAATAAAAGGAAGCTGGCTGTTGGGTGTAGAGGTGACTACAATCAATTATTACCTCGAACTGTGTTCATTTTTTAGCATGCTTGCACACCGTCTGTGTTTTTGCATACTGCACTACGCACTTTGTTTTTGGATTTGTTTATAACATCATTGCACTTGTACAGCTGGAGGTATGAACTGTTTTATACATTTTTAGAAAAGGTATGAACTGCTGTTTTTATTAAACATTTCAAAGTAAAGACTCTGCATTGAATTACCACCTGTGACTGAATTACTACTGCTCTGTACACAACACTGCCGTAGGAAGTAACTGAACCCTGATTCTCTAAGTTTTGTGATTGTCTGTGGGACAACGTCGCTCAGCGCCACGACATTAGCATTATGCAAAGTTCTAGGGAAGACAGAAAAAAGTGAGTTTATCAGCTACATCAATCTGATGAAGGAAATACTGCAAACACAACATTAAATTCCCTGCTGCCATCTTTGGACCCTGATAACTTACGTATTCCCCTGTGACTTTTATAGCAGCTTTAGGAAAGGACTTGAATAAACATTTTCACGAGAAACTCATGTTTACATGTTTAAGTGGGCATTGATTTCACAAGCATTTCCTGGAATGTCACAAGAAATTGAGACATTTTGGGACATTTTCAAGAGCTTTCCCTGCCAAGTTTCACATGCATTGTCCATTCACATGAAACAAACCAACATGTAAACTGGACTATTGTTTCACTTCACCAATTTGGACTATTTTGTGTATGTCCATTACATGAAATCCAAATAAAAATCAATTTTAATTCCAGGTAGTAAGGCAACAAAATAGGAAAAATGCCAAGGGGGATCAATACTTTCACAAGCCACTGTACATGTCAGTGTAATGCAGTGGTGCACTTGTAAAGTACTGTATGGTTATGGTACTTATTAACAAAACAAAATGAATGTATTTGTACAGCTGGAAATTTAATGCAATTGTACTGTACTGCATGCAACTCTAAAATGTTTTTTGTTTATTGGTTATTAGATGTTGCAAGGTTTATTTATTTTTTGTTTTACTAATTGATGCAAGCAGCACTGCTTAATAATTTTCTTTAAAGTTTGAACTAATACAATGCAATGCAATATAAAGGCCAATGCAGCTGGAATTACTGTCTAAGTAAGGTTTTGGAAAGAAATGTTCAGTGAAGCAAAAAAGATATGTTCATGAACTTGTTTGGGTACTCGATAAGCTAAAATATACTCTGTTTGTTATTTTTTAAATTTTAGACATTTTGAAAAACTTTAACTTTAACTAAACAGTTTAACTAAAAATGAAAAACAACACTGTAAAATTATTAATGGAATACAATGTTGCAAACAAGGGTTATTTCAAAACTAAAATTATGTATTTTTCTTTATTTATAATTGTTGAGCATGTAGGGGGAAAAATCAGTTGTAAAAAAAAAAAAAAGTATTTTAAACACAAAAAGGTGTTTTCCTAAAATTGAAGTCTCAAAAACGGGGGAGCGACTTTTATGCCAGTGCACCCTATAAAACTTACAATAATGCCACTTTAAAGTTAAACCTACACATAAATCACATGCTGTAAAATAAAAATGTTGTTATTTTATTCCTGTTGGCAGTTTCTTGTAGCTTCATGCAAAGATTTGTTTTAATGTAATTACAGTACCTTGAACAAAGTTAGTTTGGGGGAAACAAACCCACTGCTCCTTTGCTCCAGGACCATATATATCATGCTATTTATTTTTTAGATCTCCCAAAGGAAAAAAGTATTATGCATTAAAAAAAAAAAAGTGATTTATCAGTCTTAAATTCAATGCTGTTTAATAGAAATTATACTTTTAGCTGTATGATGGTGGTGAATGTGCTATTATTTCTGGTTTTCTCTGATAAATACTCAGTCGTAGTCATTTTTTTCTTCAATTAAATGGCATATTTCATCTCAGTATTACAGGACAGGTCAGTATTTTAGGGATCAATGGATATGGATGTGTGCAGTCTAACATTGTAACATAATAGAACAAACTATGAGCTATATTTCTGTGGGAAAGAAAGGTCAGGAGCAAGGTGCCCAGAAAGTGTATCTGACCTGTGACTGCTTTTCTATTAATAAGAATTGAATGAGAGCGAGACTAGCAGGAAACAACTCAGAATATATCACGTCTAGTGACTCATATTTCTAGATATTTGGCATTGTCACAAAAATGTTATGAAGCAGGAAAGAGAACAATCTGTAATTGTATCTGGTGCTTTCTCCAGAAATGGAAAAGTGGCAGGGCACATTCATTCACTGTAGGGTCCCTTCCCCACAGGTCTTCATTTCACAGGTTCTTTTTAGTGTTATTTTAATCTGCAGTTTCCCCGAAATCATAAGCAATTGAAACTAAAATACAGTAGGACTGTCAATTGACTAAATCCTACCATAAATTAGCCTTACAGCTACAAGCTACTGTTACACAGAAAGCATGTGACAATACAATTAAGCCTGAATTCTGGTTCTGATCTCTTTCTGGTAAGACTATTTCACTCTTTGTGGTAGTCATCAAATAAATATTTTACTGCATTAAAGTTGTATAAGCTGGTTGACGGAAGGAAAAGGAATGTTTTTGGTAAGGTACTATTTTTACTCAGTTTTTAATTTTGTATAAGAAATGGGAGCCCTCCAATGAAATTCGGAAGTATTTGTTGTCTTGTTAACATTTTGTACTCTTTACTCCAGCATAAACTTAATGTATGTGGTCGATAATTCCTGCTTGCGGGAAGCAATATTTTCAGAGCCAAGTGTGCATCTGACCTAGCAGCTGTACCCAACTAGAAATATGATGCTGTATATAAGGGTATCCTGCCTAAAATGTTAAATATAGATAAAACATAGCATATCTACATTTCACTTAAATGTTTTTTTGTTCATTCTTGACTTTCCATCTTACTGTAAAAGATTCCTTTAAGAATGCAAACTGTTCTGAAAATGTTCTGTATGTGCAGGTTTTCAGATCACTGTATACTTAGAAGAAGCAAATTGCTCTGCATGTGGCCAAGGACAAGATGCACCTGCAAGATCCTTTTCAAAAACATCAGCAGTTCTACTGTCAAAGAAGAATTTCTTAAGAAAGCATGTTCTAACACAGCTACGACCCACATCACCACTTAACTTTAACATTGGTGTAAAACCTTGACCATAAAAGGGATAATATAATGTTTGCAATTATTGAGTTCCGTAGATCGCAACCTGTTTTATGCTTCAGGCAGCTGATATTAAAAACACATTCATATACAGCAAAATAGTAACATGGGAGATGTTTTTGTTTAACAAGGGAGAAATTAAACTTAATTTCCAAAAGATTAAAAGTTGCTTATCATTGCATTCTTATATGAATTGCAAATTTGTTTTGAAATAAGCCATTCAGTTTTATGTTTTTCGAAATGAGCTGGAATAATGAATTTTCAGTTACATCTCTAATGTCTTGTGGAATCCATTTATTCATTCACTTCTTTAATGACTGAAAACTGTGCTTGACAAAGCCAGCAGGGTGCCCTGTAAAACAGCCAGAGTAAAGGGCATAAAGAGCAGGGAGGAACCATGTTCTATTCAGTCACAGGCTAGCTTGTATACAAATTAGTGTCTTGGTGGTATACTCAAAACACCACATGTTGTATGCCTGTCTGGTCTCATAAATTGGAACAGAATCTAGTGAACACTGTTGTTTGTCTTTAATCACTTGCCTACTAAAAACAAAACAATCTTTTGAAATATTATAATTATCTTTGAGACAGAAATTTGCATGAATATTTTGCTTATGTGGTACACAAACAACATGTTACCTATTTTGTTCTATGATGGTAGTAAGGCATACAACAGTTGCCTCAGCCAGTAGTGTGCCAAGACATCTACTGCCTGCAGGGCCTCCTCCTATTATGGAGAACCAGGAGACAGTGGGTCCATTCCTGGGAGTCAAAGAGATCTACCTCTGCTCTCCCAAACCCATCCCAAATGAGGCTCATCACCTCGGGGTAAAGCCTCCACTAAGGCGCTGGGAACAAAGCCCAGTTTGTCACCCCGGGTAGATGTACTGCCTGCAGTGAGAGGAAATTCTCGAGTGCCCAGAGTAAAAGCTTGCATGCCACACGCTGGAGACTGGGAGACCTGAGGCCGCCCTGGTGGTTGATGTAAGCCACCACTGTTGTGTTTGTTGTCTCTACAGACAAGCACATGTCTCCCTCGAACCTCCTGCAAAAAATGCTGCAAGGACAGGTAAGCTGCCTGCAGCTCCAAAACATTGATGTGAAGACCCTGCCATGGGAGGATTCCACACCCCTATCATTCCAGGCTGGACACGTCCGTGGTGATGACCTCCCTTCTGGTGACACTGCCCAGCGCTAACTCGAGGTGTAGATGGATCGGCTGCTTCCACAAAGAGAGTGCCTTTAGACAGTGATGAGACATTGTCCACAGGAGGTCGCAGTTCAACGTGGGCTAAAAAACTCTGTTGAACCAGGCCTGCAGAGGGCGCATACACAGGAGACCCAATGGAAGGGTCTGGGAAGCTGAAGTCATCAAGTCCAAAAGTTTCTACCATGAGCGCTCTGTTGAGCTTAAGGAGCTCCAAACAGGCAGGTATTCTCTGTACTCTGCCGTCGGACCTGCAGTTGATGCACACTCCTAGACAGGAGTCTGTCTGAGAAGGCATGAGCTGGCTCTCTGAAGGTGACCGGTGACAAGTTCTGTGCTGGAGACTAGGCACAATGAGCCAGTTGTCCAGATAATTGAGTACGCTGATGCCTTTGAGTCTCAATAGGGCCATGATAGCCTCCATGCACCTCAAAAAGGCACGGGGAGCTAAAGAGAGGCTAAAATGGCAAGACCCAGAACTTGGACGCCATTCCTGGAAAGGCAACCCACAGGTACTTCCTGTGCACCTGTTTTACTGGTATGTGGAAATAGGCGTCTTTGAGGTCCACCATGGTGAACCAGTCACATGGCCTGATTGACTGTAACAGCTGTTAAATTATAAGCATTTTGGACCTCCTATGGCTCAAATACAAGGTTGACCTGTCTGAGGTTGAGGATTGGTCTTAGTTTATAAACTGTCACAGAAACCCGATATTGAATTATTTTCCTTTAACTCACTGAAGCCAAACTATTACTTTTTATAATACATGGATATTAGTATCTATAAAAAAGAAAATTTAAGAAAGACACTAAACGGGTGTTAAGGTTCAAATTGCAAGTGAATTTAATTAATAATAACTTAAATTAAGTCAGTATTAAAGAATCTTAAATATATATTCATTTTTTGATAATTGAGGAACGGTGAGTTAACAATAGAATCGACATGCGGGTCATTGTGACCCATTTTGCATTTAAAATGTTAAATTACTCTTCCGTTGTAAATCGTATGTATATGTCCATTTTTGACTTTTCCTAAATATATGAATTAAATATCCTGACGGTGTTTGATAGCCAGAATCGCAAAAATGATAAAGTTATAAACAGTTCTACCTAGAACCGCCACGTGGGTCAATGTGACCCACGCATTACAGTACATGTTTTTTTTTTTATATAACATAAGGTATTCTATTATTTTTGTAACTGCAGCAAGCAAGACATGCCTCCTCCTCCTACCACACGTTTTTTTTTTTTTATTTCAAGCCTTTGTTTGTAGACTGACTATGAGTCTAATTGGGAGACAACAATCCTTTGTTTTGTTCCACAGATGCAACTGAGTATATATCAGAAGGAAATATTTAATCTTGAAAGCAGTCATTTTTATTGGAATGCGGCAAGTTGCACTCAGATGCACACAGCAAACTGAAATTATAGGTAGGATAACAACTTATGTGCCTACTATGAAACATATTTTATATATTCTTTTTGTATATTTGGTTTTACAGGTTTGTATGTACCAGTTTACACGTGTTTACACAATAGTGTTCAATGGAACTGCGTCTGTGTTTACAACACAGCTCCTGTTATGCACAGTCAGCTGGCAGACGCGTACACTCCTCCATAGAGTACAATGCAGCCATCATACTGGAAGTAGTGTTATATTTTATTTTTTATGTAGTATTAGAAACAATGATTTTTGGTTTTATAGTTTTGTGTATAGTTTTTGGTTTTATAGTTATATGTACATACCCCTTTCTTTTGAAATGTGCACTTTATTATATTTTTTCACTGTTTGTAGTCTTGATGTATATGCGCTCATTTAAAAAATAAAGCATATTATGTTTAATTTTCCATTTAAATATGGTGTTTCTGCGATGCAAATGTTAGATATGCTGTTCATTAATACAACTTTTCAGTCGTATCCAATAGTACATCTTTCATTTTCATAACAAAGCAGTTTAAAAATGTATGGGTGAAAGTGACCTATGTGGTGGTTCTAGGTAGTTCAACTGGCGGTTCTAGTGTTAAACTGGGTAGCTAATGAATTGAAAGAAATAACATATTTTTAAGAAAAAGGTGTTTCAATGAGGTATGCTTTCATTTATTTTTTTCTTAGTCGCTGTAAGAGTCGAATATTATTTGTCTTGCTCACTTGTTTGGTGCTCCCGTTGGTGGAGGATGATTGTAAATCTTAACAGAGACAGATTTGTTAAAAGACCTAAAAACCACGAACTGTATTGTCAAGTGACTAAAAACGAGACATTTTATGTTTGAAACCAATGCAAAATTGTTCTATAAAGGAAGCTGAGGTTTGTTTTCAACAGTTACCAGATTTAAGACAAATCAGATGCACAACAGATATTGAGATTGTAAACAGTCTTTCAGCGGGGGAGGGTTCAAGGCTGAATGCACTATTTCAAATGTCAACAAAACAGCACAGAGTTCATTTGTATCAGCAGCCATGTGCTTAACTCCCAAAGAGATAAAAGATGGCTCTCTCAGAAATAGAGCTCAGTTCAGTGGAGGAGCTGCAGGGGACATTGACAGTCCATGCAATTCAAGAGATCTTCTATCACAGGAATTGCCAAGCCTCTTTCACTCACAAGAAAACTCCTGCAAAAAAATTGACTCATCAACCAGGCTGTTCAATGGCAGATGAACTTCCTTTAGAGTCCAGAAGAAGTTTAAGACAGGCTGCCAGTGATTCGAGAATACATCCAAAAATATGTACATTTTGTAATAAAAGTCCAATGAATTATGCTCATCTGAAATGATCCGGTCTGTGGCAAATCAGAGGATGGATATTAAAATGTTGGCACTTGTAGCACGAGAGCTTGTTGTAGCTGAAGCTACCTACCACAAGTCTTCCTATATCAATTATACAAGGCAAAAGCCTGCCCCCTTAACACACACTGGTGAGGCTGATTCTGAACTTGCCTACACAGAAATAACTAACTATGGCATGTTACTGGATCACATCTGGGAAACATTATTTCCAAATCCACATGTTGTGTCAATGGTTGAGCTTACAGGAAGACTAGCATTCTTCTTGGACTCACTTGGTGTTACTGCAGTTAAGGCTCACACCAACAAAACATATCTGTCGTAAACTAGAGAGTGAATTTGGTGACAGCCTTCACAGTGACAGTGGAAAAATTCTGATTATCCCTGATAACCTCACAGTGCAGAATTTACAGAAACTGAAAGAAGAATTTGAATTATATCAAAAAGATGAAGATACAGGAACATCGCAGATATTGAATAAAGAAACCTGGCCTCCACAGCCAGAGGTTCTGAATCAAGATTATGTGGCTCTGCCTGGTTCTCTAACAGGGTTCCTTAAAACTCTCTTGTCAGGAGAAAACTCTCCAGCCCGCATCCAAAGAATAGTGTTGCAATAGAACCTTTTGTATAGTATTACTGGAGGGACTGTAACGACATCTGAGCACATCCTGTTACCATGGGCAGTCAAGACACAGACAGGAAATATTGAACTTACAAAAATCTTGAATCGTCTTGGTCGTGGAATACATACTCAAAGCTTGAAGAAATATATACAGCTATTTGTCTTCAAAAATTGGCAACAGAGGAGGTATCACATCACAATTATTGCAGACATTGTTGGCTATTTGCCAATAATTAATGCTCCAGCAACCCAAATGTCTACAGTATATGATATTCTCAATCAAGTACTGAAGATCAAAAGAACACTGGATGTACAGGAGATTGTTTGTGTTTCTGACCAAGCACTCTATGCCAAAGCTGCTGAAGTTGTATGGAAGCATCAGGATCAATTTGGTAAGATTGTGCTCAGGATGGGAGTATTTCATACTATCTGTAACATCCTCTCCATCACTGGCAAGAGGTTAGGCGATGCAGAGCTCAGGGACCTGGCAGTAGAATCTGAGTCATAGCTAAGGGATCGATAACTGGTGTCCTGGAGGAAATAAACTACAATGGAGGAGTACTCCTGCATAAGCTTTTATATGAAGTCCTCTTCAAAATTACTTGGAAGAATGTTTACCAATGGCTGGAGGAAAATCACTTAGAGAATATGCCCATCTTGAAGGATGCCATGAGGTGTGTTCAAGACCTTGATGATAACTCATGCCATGACACTTTAGATCAGTGCTTCAAGACACACTCTGCACACAAATTCTACAACTTTTTACAGAGTATCTCAATCTGCTTCGACATGGCGGTGGACAGCTAGCAGCATCTTAGATGTCATACATCGATCTTGTAGAGATTTTGCTGTGACTTCTACGTGCATCCAGAGAGGGAAACTGGCTTGTGCACCTTCACTTCATCAGGTCCATCATACCATGGTGCTTTGCTTTTGATGAAAAAAAAAACTATGCCAGATACCTTCCAGTGTATTATGCCCAGATGACGAGATTGTCAGATACCATCCTGATGTGCATGCACATTTACAACAAGGTGGTTTCTCAGTCCAGATAACCAAACACAGCACATTTGACAGGATACCTGTGGACCAAACGATCAAGGAAACTGTGAATGAGGACACACAGACTGTTGGCGGTACCAAAGGATTTAGTTTGAAATCTGCAGCAGTAAGCAAATACTACCTCACTGCTGAGTATGGTAGAGTCCAGCCCTCCACCACACTGATCTTCAGCCATCACGTATTAGGAAAGATGAAGCAGGTGTGCAGTCACTTGCTGATCTCCTGGAAAACAATTGGACAAATTCCTTCACCAATTTTCCCTCTGAGTTAGCAAACCTGTCAACTGCATTGCTGCTCCACCAAATGTCACCCAAGACCTGCTCTAAGCACAGCTGCAAGGTGAAAAAGCATACCAAGATGATAGACTAGAAATGAGAAGTCAATCATTTCATGACAGTTTGCCAAGGCTGCAACTGAAGTCATTTACCAGTATATTGAAGCAACAGAAAACTAAAAAAACAAACAAAGAAACTATTCTGAAAGCTGATCACAGACTGTTTGGACAGATGGTGCTGGTAGCCACCAACAGAAACCTTCACAAGTGTCAAGTTTTACAACATCCTCTTGGTCTTCCCTGGTCTCTAGCAAACTGAGATGATACAATGAAGAAAACTAACAAAGTGGCCCTAGCTCAACATCTTGAAGGGAAAGCACCTAATTCCAAAGCTAAAACCCCACCTACAGCCTCCGTTATTGATGAGATGAGTATTATCCAGAAAGCGCATGGTGAAAATCTCACATTTGCTGAGCTGTCAGCACATTTACTTGCATCAGGCTTATAAACTGGATATGGAAGTGATTGAATTGATATATTGTTTGATGTATACAAGGACATGTCCATTAAGAATGCTGAAAGAGCAAAACCAAACTAATCCAGTTTCTTGTTAAAAATTTAAAGAATACACAGATGAGGGAAAAGCTTGGTGGGAAGGTTCTGTTACATGTGAGGAGAAGTGCTTCAGGCTTACAAAGGAGTTTGCAGAAGAAGTTGAAGAATTCCATACAACACAAGACGAGGAAGACACATGTATGCTGGTCCATGCAAAACATGCTGCTGCTCACTACAGCTCCATCATCGTTGTAGGAGATGACGCTGATGTGTTGATCCTTTGTCTGGCCTTCACCCATGACATTGACTGTAGCTTGTACTTCAGATGTGGCACAAAGAACCAGACCAGGTTGACTGATGTAACCAAAGTGGCAGCAGCAATTGGTCGTGATGTATGCAAGGCTTTGATAGGGCTCCATTCATATACTGGATGTGACACAGTGCATTTGCTGGCCATAGCAAACTTGTGTGCAAAAAAGCAAAAAAGTGGATTGAAGTTGCTTCTGATTAATAGAAAATACCAAGACGCATTCACCAGTCTTAGGCAACAGTGGTTCCTTTCTGTAGAACTGTTCCAAGTGGTTCAAGAAGTCACATGCCGGTTGTATGCAGCAAGATCATCAACCTTTGAAAAAAGGTGACATTGAATCAGGACAACTCTCACCATGTGACGACTGTCTCCACATCTATGCCCTCAGTGCCAACTATCAAGCAGCAATATGGCGACAGTCTAGACAAGTTTCCTAATTCCAATCCCCCATGATGGCCATGGTTGGACATTGACTGTGGATAATATCCTTGTCATTGACTGAATGACTGGATCCCCTGCCTCTCAAGTGGTTATGGAGCTGATGCCATGCAAATGTTCACACCCTTGCACACTACCTGATTGCAGATGCCTTGCAAATGGGCTCAAATGCACAGAAGCCTGCAAGCTACAAACCTGCTCAAATATAACAAATGAAGATGAGCAAGATCTTTCTAATGATGCCAGATCAGATGATGATGATAACAGTTACAAGTAGTTACCTTCTGTGATAGAATTAATTTAATGACACAGATTCAAATAAAATGTAAATTGATGTCATCTAGTCAGTAGTGTTAGCACCACATATTATGCAAGATGCCGTTTATGAGGTTATTGTGTAATGTTTCAGTCAGTTAGAGAATAGCTGATTGATTGCTTATGTTGAATAGTTATGTAGTGTTGTTACTTTTGTAGATGTTAGCAATTGTTCTAGAATAATCTTAAATGCAACCATTTTTTGGAGAGGAAATTATACTTTTTTGTACCTATTTATTGGAAAAAAAAAAAAAAAAAAAAAAAAAATTAACCTCTGTTTTATGCACTCCTGAACTAATTGGGTTTGCTTAACAATAAAAAATGGTATTAAACTGTAGAATGTGTCCATAAATCCATCATCTATCTGAGCACAGAGTAAAATAAATAAATAAATAAATTATGACATCGACTGCTACTGACAAAAGTGTGAATTCTGAAGCAAAGCTACTCTCCAGAAAGGTCCATCATATCATTTTAAACTCTACAGACATATAGCTATTTAAAAATCATAGTAATGTCTGTCATGGTACCAAATGACACCAAATTTAGCCTTTGGTATATCCAATGTGAATTTAGAGACCTAAAGTGCGTATCCTAGCAACGCACAGACAGTTTTTTAATCTACCGTAATAGCGCTAAAAAAAGCACACATAAAGTTTTAATGCAACAGGAGACTTCAATCTGGGTTCAAATTTGATGCATCGATTCGCCAATGTAATCAAAGCTCATGAAATTTAAGGACAGATGATCAGTAATCAATGCATCGATTAATTGTTGCACCACTAGTTATATGATGATTAAATACTATAATACAGTCTTGTTTTTTTCAGTACAGCTTGGTTTTCAATAAATTGGGCTATTGCAACTCGCACACATTTGGCCTATCTAAAAATGCTTATGAAGTCTTAATGTTTTACAGAATATTTTGAAGCCTCTTTATGTTTTTGTTTATATTCATTCTTACTCATTAACAGATCATGTCTAAATCATATAAAACAAATCATCTTTGAATCGTACATATTTTTACAAACAGAAATATATAATGTGATTCACATGCTAGATGATTAAAAAAATGTAAACAGTGGAATTAAATAAAACTGTCACTGTGTGCCGATATTCCCTTGTACACTGACGTTTGCCATCCAATAACCCTACAACAATCCACCACTGCTAGATGGGCTGATATCCGAGCAGAGACTGGCAAGGTGCATCTTGATTATACATTAAGGCATCAATAGCAACAGGTGACAAAATCAGTTGCAGTGTTAGTCCTGTGTTACTTCTTAAAAAAGACCACACTGTGTGAGCCTGCTATAATTGATGATCATTTTGGACGACCTCTTAATAATATGATCAGCCTCTATACTTCCCCAGCATACAATATCCACCCAGCTAGTGATACATTATCCATGGAAACAAAAATCTGATTTGATTGGCTATAGGCAGAGGAGCAATTAAATAGCTGTTTAAGGAATGTTTTCTTTGGGTATCGAATTATGTTTCACGGTATTATAAAGCTTACATAAGTAAATAAAATCTCTATTAAATAGAACCTCTATTATTTGTATACACATTTTCATGATTTTAAAGGTTTGTTTATACCCTATTATTTCTGGCTTCAGATTCGAACAATAAAAAAAGAAATCTGGAAATGTGCCTAACAACTGTGTCTGTAGTAAAAGATATTAGGCAAAGCTGTAAGTTTACACAAATTAGCAGGTTGTTTTTTTTGTTCTGTTTGTTGTAATTTTTACGTACTTTATGTTGCTTCTTTCCCGTAGGTTATTCATTTTGATCTTTTTTGTGCAATTAAATGTCTAATGTCAGTACAGTAATTCAGATGTGTTAGTATTATCTATTGGAGTTGGACATCTACATTCTGAGAAAGGAATATTGTCAGACATGAGCCTAATCTTATCAGAAAAAAAGTAAAACATGCCCCTTTTAAAGCAATTTTAGATTACAGCCAAGAATATCATGTAATTGAACTTTGAAAGGTCCCAAGATAAGTTAAGAAAACAAGTCCTAATACTGGTATGACTATTTGAACCAACTGAGCTTAATTTCATAAAAGTATTTTGGCCTACCCATAGGCTTAATCTACAAAGTTTGTACTTAACCGTATAATTACTGTACCGTTATCCAACCATATTTGTCTTTAACTTGAAACCCACTGATGTGCTTATGTCCCTTTGCATGTGAATGAATAGTGCCATTCATGTGCAAGGTAAACTCAGGGTGACTGCTGTGGGCTTTATCAGTGCCACGACAACATAGAAGGTGACTTGAGTTAAGTGCATGCAGTAGCTGAGCAGTTGAACTAATTATGGAGAATGCATAGCTGATGTCAACAGGTTCTAGTTTCTCACTCTAAATGTATAGCTGAATACATTACTACCCTCAGCATGGAACACTCAAAGCATTGTTATCACACAGTGAAGTCAATACATACTGTATCACATAGGATATTGTTCCTTACAAAAGTTATTTGCCCTAGTCATTTTGTAATAACATTTGTACAATTGCAAACAGAAGAATACAAGATAAACATAAACTAGTAAGTCCTCTATTGTAAATACATGCTTAAGTGCATTTTGAAATCAGCAAATCATTTGTAACTCCCTAGCTTAAGTTGAAACAGAACAAATCAATGCAATTTTAACTCCCTTGCCCTTCTATAACATTTTACTTGTTCTTTAACCACAGCAAAGAGCAAACAAACATGTTTATGAGTTTGCAACAATAGCCTTATCTGCAGTTATCACAGATAGGTTTTTTGGTATGGTTTGCTTTTGTTTTCCCAGTTTCATGTCCTTTCATTCCAGACATTACAGTAACGGTAGAAAATGGCTTTTAAAATACTCACATCAATGGAAATGGAAATCCTTTATGTTATTCTATATTGAGTCAGTATTGACAGAAAGAGCCTGTAATAAGCACAAGGAATTTTTTCTGATATTAATGAACATTGCAGCAGTCCATCCAAGTGAAATATTACTTTGAAGAAAACCACTGGAGAAAAGGTAAAAGTGTAAACAAATAGCTGTGCTTAACAGTAACATTTCATTTGAATTTATAGAAGCCCAATGTCTTTCAAGTCTCATTAGAAGTGGGGTTGCGATGGTATAAAAAGCTGCTACATATCTGTTCATAATGAAATTGTTTAAAAATAATTAAGTACATTATATAAAAGGAAGATGGGAGTCAAAAAATAATTTCATGTCAGCCTCTAACTGGATTCCATTTGACTATTAAACAATATCAGCTCATGGCAATTTACAGCTCCCTATTGCACTTATTCTCACAATGTCTTAAACTATTCTGCAGTTGCCATGTTAACAAGAAAAACACAAGCTACCAAACAAGGCCACATAAAAACAAGTGTTCTTTGGGTTTAGAAAGCACTTGATTACAAAGCATACAGGTGGAAACTAAAGAATATTTATTTGAACTCCATTTGAAGAAATTGGAACTCCCCTTTCCTACCACCCTCCCACAAGAACAATGTCCCAAGACCTGTGTTCCTTAACTGATGTGTACAATAGTAAAAAAAAAAAAAAAAAAAAAAAATATATAAATAATAAACGAAACGGACAGGTAACAAGTTTATTTATTTATTTGTATTCACATTCTAGTGGATCCCTGCTTAGGTAATTGAATTTTCATTGAAAAATAGCACAATTCAGTAAATACCTTTCACCAACATAACTAAAGTCTAAAACTAACTTGTACTCATAAGAAAAAATAAAACCATTATAAAAGTTAATGCATACTGTAATTGCGTAATATTAATTTGTATAATATATTCATCATAGAAGGCTGGAGCAATTTCCTGCAATATACAAAGTAATGAATTGGCATATCAGCCCACTGAAAGGCAAGTGCGGGACATTAATCACAAACCAAAAAGTTCAAACATGAACAACTTGCCATTAAACTAAAGAGCAAGCTCTGCTGTCAGGAGGCAAGTACATGTTTTATGCTGATGTCAGTACCATCAACTAAAGTAAGCTGATTTAGAAAATGTGTTCTAATTAAAATAAGTAAATTGGTAACATATTTTTTTTTTAAATAGTACAGGACACTGGCTTATTATTTATCAACATGCTTCGTGTGAATAATCCAATGTATTTGACATGTTAATAACATTTAACATGATTGTACCAGTTGTTTTTCATTTGTAAGAAAAACTTTACTGTCGATTCCAATAACCAGCTGTCACTAAGACGGCTGTAGTGGGTGACGTCAGACCAGAGTCATAAACAACAAGAGATGGATTTTGGTGGAGCTGAGTGAATGGCTTCGCTCAGCATTTAATAAGTGAACAGAACAGACAGAAAATAAACGGTTGTAACAAACAAAAAACACAGGACACGGCACTTTCGCCAAAATAAATAAACGAACAAAACGGACTACACAGACAAACACAGTGAGCTTCTATTTTAATGATTACGATTATTATTACAATTATTACTATTACCTCCTTCTCCAATCCCGTTCTCCACTCACCGAACACACAACCCCGAGTGGGTGAAAACATGCAGCTTTTATGCAGCTGTACCGTGATTCGATTGCTAATCAATCATTCACTTGGAGTTACATAGACCCGTTTATATCCTGTGTACCAATGACTATACACCAACATTAACACACAACATATAACAGAAAATACACACAGGTGCAGGCACTTTGCCACACCAGCCTCTAATCACAAACAAAGTAAGTTTAGTAATATGACTAGCCAATCACACATTGGTGCAACTATGTTTACCATTTACAGTATAAATTTGCAGTGCCACCATAACCCGACTGGATTGTGTATGAATCTGGCAGATGGTAGGCCTGCTGGCATCTTCAGAACATTAATGGAACAATTTACAAGAAGGCCAAATTACCTTCCTGCCAGGCCCTATTAGTTTCACAGAAGGAAATGCAATTATTTCCTACAGAAACTGTGCCTCTGTGGTCAAACACTGTAACTGTGACTTGCATATCCTTGTTTTCTTGACAAACAAACGACTTTTTAGTGACTTTAGCTTGTGTACTTTGCATGTAAGCAAAAGCTAAACTGTCACCACTAACCACTGCTCTGTATAAATAGCCTACTTAAGTTAATGTTTGCATAGAGTCAGTTATCTGTGTAATCTTTAGAGCAGAATAAACAAAGAGCACAGTGACATTTAAGAAGTGATTGTTATTGGTAAGTCAATGTAGCTCCTCAGCACCTGTTTTGCACAATAACAGAATGGCTGTTGTGTGCAGAAAATGCTCTAGGACTGAAATGTTCAGTGGGCATTAGGAAACACTCACAAAACAGTGCTGTAAAACTAGGAATTTGTGCAGATAAAGGAGAAGTTTACTGCTGTGAAATTTTCCACCAGGTGTTCTACAGCAAGGGTTCCCAAACTTTTTTACCCAACCCCCACCTGTTCAGCTGCATTAGACACTGTGGCCCACTATTAGCACTCCTTGGGAAAATATCAAATGTTTTTTTTTTAATTTGACATGTTTAAACCTGTAACATTATAAATAAACCTAATCTAAACTGTCCTTTATTCATTTGAATAAATATTGTGAAAAATGAAATCACATAAGAGTATTTCTTTGAAATTTTAGTGAATAAAATAAAGTACAAAAACTAAACAGACATTTTCATCAAACCTTTACATTAGGTACCTTTATATAATTTAACATTTTAGAAATGCAGCTATTTGGTCATCAAACAAGAAACAAGTGCATGTCTTTTAATATTCACATTCATAAATGCCTGAACAGGAATCACTTTGAGTAAAACCAGTACAATGTGCACAAAACCAGAACTTAAATCCTAATTTAGGAACACTGTGTAGCTAAAACGTAACCTTTACCTCTCACGCTAAAATATTACTTTCCAATATATTCTAGCATTATTTTAAGACTATTGTGAGCAAGGCAGTAATTAATAAAATATCAGTAGATCAAAACATTTTAATAAGTCAATTGCCAGTATGTAACAAGATGTATGAGTTTGATTAATAACTTGATTTAGTTAATATTGAAACATATATCAAAGTACTCTATTTTAAATGTTAATTGCTATTAGTCACAAAAAAGTATTCATAGGCATCAACTGAATTTTTAAATGAATGTTATCAAGTACAAAAGTGAGTATGAAAACATTTCTACAAAAGCAAAAACCCATTCCAGCACCTCAAAACTGAGCCCATAGTACACATGCATTCAAACTCCTGCAACTGCCTTTTCTGTTCTTTATACTTTGCAAAATGTATTCTTTGGTAGCAGATTTAACATATTGTAATTTTATAAAATACAGCAAAACTTCAAACAATTGCCAGGTCTCAAATAATCACCTGTCTTTAATACACGCCGGGTCTCTATTAAACGCCTGGTATCTGTCATTGTCATTGAAGCTGAGGAAGATAAGGAGGCGCTTGAGCGTAAATAACTGCTAATAAGTGACAGTGATGAAAGTAACTCTCAGGATTAATAAATAATAACAAAAGAAAATGTAATTTAAGGTAGGGCTTAAATTACGAAAAACAATGCAATTATTACATTATTAAAAGTTCTGATAATTTTAAGCATGCTGGAAGTAGGTCAGATACAAAGCTATTGGTGTATTACTGTATTTTAACTTGTTTTGTTATATTAACAATGTACAAGGTTGAGATTAAACAATATATTTTTTTGATAATGATTCTTATTGCTTTTTATTGTTCATTGGTAAAAACATTTTAGAAGTTTGTATTATTATTATTATTATTGTTATTATTTATTATTATTATTATTATTATTATTATTATTATTAACAATGGTAGCGCTAATTCAGTTTTTTAAATACAAATTCGTACTTCTGCTTGTTCATTTTCCAGTGTTTTGCATAGCGTATCCTTGTTAACCAGTGTATGTAAAAAGACTGTAATAATACTTTCATTTTATACTTGAGGGTGTACAATACAATGTAATTTTGTTATAAAACAAAACTGCTACTTAGTTCCCACTGACTTGCAACCTTTTAACAAAGTTGCTGGAATGTTTAAATTGAGTTAGGATGTTGCTACAAGGTTGTGTGTTAGCGGCTTCTCAATGGCAGCATGTGAAGCTAGTGATCTAATATAAACGCTGGTCTCAAATAATAGCCAGTCTTCAATACTGGCAAATATTGTAAATAAACGCCAGAGGAGTTTAATTGAAGTTTTACAGTACTGAACACACTGTTTACATCAGCCAGCAGAGTGATCACATGACCTTAACACTGCCCTATTGTCAGAACTCTTGGTTTACATCCCAACTACAGGTAGGCAATCTTTTGAGTTGTGAATTTCTGCTTTGATTGACAGTCCATCAATAATCCCTTGCTAAAATTAATTTTTCTACAGTTATAGCTGCTGCCAGCACCTGCTTTTCACTATTAATAGAAAAAATGCATAGAATGTCATGTTTCCCGCGACCCATCCAGGACTGTTTCGTGGCCCACCTTTGGGCTGCGAAACACAGTTTGGGAACCCTTGTTCTCACATAGTGAGAGAGCTTCAAATGTATTGTGAACTTATTGCAATATACCTGGATGCTGTGCTATGCATTATTCCTGGAAGATAAGCTTTCTTATTTTAAAAGACTTTAGACACAGTAGTATTATTGTTTTCAACCATGGTGTGCATCTCTGGGCTGGCCCCAAATGTACCTTTTTGTTCCTTAAAATGTTCTTCACCCAGAAGAATAACATCTAAAAAATTGAATTTCATTGTCTCTGCTGCCGTGTCTGATGTAAATGAAACAGGGACCACACACTGGCAACATGGTAAAGCAAAAAGTCAACTTACATGACATTACAGACCACATGTGTTTATTAAATTACTTGGATATCAGTTTACATGCAAACCGAACAACTGCATTTGAAAATCATAAACAGGAGAAGGTGAGGGGATTATGTGAGCTTCCCACAGTAGGCTGCAATTAGAGTGTACAGTTCTACAAAATGTTTCACTTTCTCAACTGCCAAATATATTTAAATTAATTTAACTAGTTTACATTTGTCAAACTGTATCACCTTATCTATTGCATGTTTATAAGGTACACAATGGTTAGAAATGAAGTACTGAACCATTTAAAGAGCCAGTTCCACATCTATATAAGTTATAAAAATACCTGTAAGATGTATCGGTCCTTGCTTTAATGCTTTCTTACAGGTGTCATCCCGGAACACTTGAAATAACTTTCGGCTTTATGAATAGGCAACTGTGATTTGTCTTTCTGGTATGTTTACATTTTTGGCTGCAGTCCTGAATTATTCCCTCTCAAGAGTTCTCCAGCGCTGTATTTTTCAAACAGTAGCTGCTTCGGTTGCTAGGATACAGTCTGCCAGGCATCATTTGCAGAAGTGTCATTAAAACATAGTTTAGTAATAAGTCCGCTCTGGTTATGTTTTCTTCCCAGAATCAGTGTTCAGTGTTCAGTGTTCAGTTATCACCTAGTTTGCTGTACCTAACCAAAAGCCTGGTCATTCCAAACTGTAATTCCAGCATTATGCATAGGCTATTTATTAATTCATTCATTTTTCAGGTTACGGTAATGTTACTGTAATAATAGAAGAAAAAAAAAAAAAACTTACAAACACATATTTAAACTTTTCTTTTTCTGAATTGTGTATTGTTATTATTCATTAGGGCTATAACATTTTAATAACTGTTGCTTTGACTAGCTTATATGTAGGCTAGACATTATTTTTTATGTTGCCTATATTTATCCTTTTATTCTCAGCTGCGGTCAGCGCCACAGATCTTGAAAATGCATCTCTTAATAAATAATTTGCAAATGTTTATAACAAACATGATTCTAAGAACTTTCATCATTACTAGACATTTCAGAAAAAAAAGTTGACAGAAACTAGGTGGCAGTATTTGAATGACAGCTTACTTTTATTGTGGTGATCAGGTCCATGTGGATTCCTGCAGTCTTTTAAAACAGGTCACACTTTAATGGCTAGAAGTTTATTTCTGGGATCTGAATAAAAAAAACACCTGAAGGATTCTCTCATGTAATCCAGTAGAGGTGGGTCTCTAGGAAATGGGAAAACTAGGGGATGGCAAAATGGTTAAACTGCCATGCTGGATCTTGAAAGATCACTGGAATAGAGAACAGCAGGTTCAAAAGCTACAATATGTTTCATCAGGTGAGAACAAGATTTACTTTTACCTAACGTTCCCTCTTCACTAGACTAGAATGGTCTACTTGTGAAAGCAAACCACTTTTTTTTTTTTTTTTTTTTTTTTTTACAAAGACTGGGGTTTGCACACTGGGAATGTATGATATTCTCCTTCCCATCTGATACCAAATGCAGTAATGCAGTGTGGTGACAGGGTAATTCATTCTCTGTGCAAATTCAATCAAAAGCTTGGAACAGTTTTGAACTAATGCTTAGGTTGGTTTTGAAAATAATTACTGTTGACAATTGTCTTGGAAAAGACCGCTTGGATCAATTCCATGCAAAACGGATCCTTTCTGTGAAACTATGAAAAATGATTTTAGATCAGGAAGACACATAATTTAGGTCCCATATTCTAAGACACCTTTTCAACCTCTTTCATCTGGTCCTTCTTCCGATTTGGATTATCAGACTTGTAACGACATCAAGCAACTCATTCATCTTCTTTCCTCCTCAATTTCTACAGTATCTGTATCACTCGCTTGGAACTGACAGCCATTACTTCCTCATCGATGGCAACAGCAACAGCGTTCATCTCTTCTGCTGCTTCAGCCACGCCCACACCTACTCTCGAGCTGCCAGTCTTCACTCTAGCGACCATCTCTAGTTCAGGAACACCTCCTCACCTGAGACACAATATTATTGAAGGCAAAGATGTTAATTTGGTCTCTATTATTATTGCAACCTCGGAGTTTCTGGATCACTGGGTAACTGACTGTGGAGATCGGTCTGTTACTCTAAAATCTGAAGATCCTCAGCTGAAAAAAAACACTTGGAGAGTTTGTGCTTGCATTTTCTGTTTTTCACGATGTCCTTTGTGAAATTTATGCTCACTGATGACTCGGTCAGATACGGCGGTACCAGTATGATAAAGCTTTTTCAGGGGTCCCCGAGTGGCTCATCCAGAGAAAGCGTTACCGCTGGCAGGGCAGGATGAGTGAGGTAGCTTGGATGAAGCCAGTTCGTGTCCAGGCTGTGCAAAGAGGAACTTTTCTGGGGACTCCAAAGGGGGCGTTACAATGGCTCTGACCAAACGGGGTGTGGGATGGGAAACCGGCAGTGAATCCTACTGGCCAGAAACCAAGCACAGTCTTTTCTCCGGGATTGGTAGCCCACCCACCTCTGCTCTGGATTGCTAGGTGTAAAAGCGATTCTGGCTTTAGGCTTGAGATTGGAGGATGCGCGCATGCCCTCGGAACATCTGTGCTGTGTGGGGACTCGCTGCAGTGAGGAGGAAAAAAAAAACATAATTGGACATTCTAAATTGGGCAGAAAATAAATAAACTGGTCACTTTAAATTAAAAAATAAAGCTTTTTCAGCCAAAACAGCTTCTCGGTTAGCATTGGACAATACACCGACATCTCAACCAGATCCTGATCTCTTTAATTGACTCTTCAGTGGTATTCGTGCTAACGCTTCGACCTCACTGTGTCCAAAAGCAGCCTCTTATTAAACCTCCTCATCAGCCTCAAATTATTCTTCCCCTGCTCTCAAAAACACTTATTTTTTTTAGGAATAGTGCGTCTGTAGTTTCTTCTATTCATTTTTCAGCTCTGCCTGCTTTTTCAATAAGCAAAGATTCTCATGGAAGACCCATCAAATATTCCAGTGACAGACAGCTGTGCAGTATTTTCAATTCCTCATTCTGCATTTCCAAAGGATGCCCTTTTTTTTTACATATGTGCAGTTTCTCATTTCTCTCATTTATTATCTAATTTCTGACCTTACTAATGGTTTTTCCACTGGTTTAAAATCCATTCCTTTTTCCTCTATTGTTTGTAAAAACCTTGAATCTGTTATAAAAGAACCAGAAATCGCCGCCTCATCAATTCCGAGATCTCAAAGGGATTCATGGAGAGCCTGTTTCCAGCCCCTCCCTTCCCTCAATTCCATATCAATTCTATTGGAAAGGAAAATGTCAGGCAAGAAGTGCTGCATCATTGACCTCTCTGCCCCTCATGGCTCTTCTATCAGCAGCATTAATTCTCTCATCACCTCAGATCAGTTTTCTCTTCATTGCAACACCATATCTGATGCTATCCATTTCATCAAAATATCTGGCCGGGATTCCTGGTTAGCTAAAGCAGACATTTCCAATGTCTTCAAAGTCATGCCTATACTCTCAGTCATCTTTTTGGTATCTGTGGGGGGAGGCAATTTCATTTTGTCACTAAACTAACCTTTGGATGCAGCAGCCCTAAGACGTTTGATACCCTCTCCGAAGCCCTCTGCTGGTTTCTACTCAATATTAATAGTATTCCCTTTCTGCTGCACTTATGGGACGACTTTCTCCTTATATCTCCTCCATCAGCCCCTCCAGCTGAAGCACTCAACTCAAGTCTCTCTCCTCAGTAGTTGGTGTCCCCCTCTCAGAGGAGAAAACCATCGGTCCAGTTCACGCTCTTGAGTTACAGGAATAACTTTGGATACTATTCGATTAGAAGCCTGACTGCCTCCTGATAAACTGAAATGCATTTACCGTCTCATTCAGTCCTTTGAAATCAACCATTCCATTTCTAAACTGAACCTTCTTTCACTCCTGGGACATTTAAATTTTGAAATTTGCATCATTCATTAAGGTAGGGCTTTTATTTCTCATCTTCTTGCTCTTTCTATAACAGCTAAAATTCTCAACTCTCATTAATATTAAAACTGAAGCCTGGAAAGACGTGGTCCTCTCTCCTACAGAACTGGACTTTCACTGTTTTACGATGGCTTCATTTCTGCCCCACACTTCATACAAATGCTCCTTCTATCAGTTTTGGTAGGATTTTTCTTAATCAATGGTTCTCAGATGTCTGGTCTCCAGAAATCAAAAATCTTCCTCCTCAGCTTAAATCCACAGCCTTACTTGAGGTATTCCCTATTATCATTGAAGCTTATCTTTGGGGCCCATTTTGGAAGAAAATTTTTTAATCTTTTGTAATAATCAATCTACTGTTCCTATTATTAACAAAGTCCGTTCTCCTCTTCCCCTCTAATTTCAACTTCTTCGCCGGCTAGTCTGAATTTAGGTTATCAATAATTTTATTTTGAAAGCCCAACACCTTCCAGGTATCACTATTAATACTGCTGATGCTCTTTCTCATTTACAGATTGCTCAATTATTCAGACATCTGGTTCCCTCAGTTCAACCTTTCCCTCTACCTATTACTCCATTAAGCAAACTGGTTTTCAACTAAATTCATATATTTGCAGTCTTCAGCTCGATTATATGGCGATGCCCTCACTCCTTCTACCTGCTCCTCCTATTCAAACGGCTGGTCAACTTTCACAACTTTCTGCAACATCACATCTCCCATTCCTTCAACCAGGAGTTCAGTCTTTCGTTTCTCGTTCATGCAAAAGGCAAGCCGCATCTCTCCCTGGGAACTATCAAATCTTATCTAGCTGGAATTCAATATCATTATCATCTATTGTGCATTTCCTTTCCTCCTTCTTCTACTCCTCTTTTCTCACTCATTTCTAAAGCTCCCCAATTGTATTCTCCCCATTCATTCCCCATAGGCACAGCAATTTCAGCAGCCATCATTAAAATCAACCAGTCCTTAATTTAAAAAAATGGGGCACAGGTCTTCCTCTACATTGGAATATTACATGCACTCTTCTCTCCTTTATATTATTTCCGCTACACAAAGTATCGCTAGCATGCCCTGAGTGGGGGCCATATCTCCCACAAAAATGGGTGTTTTTCTTCTCTGCCGAGTGGTTAGTTTACATTATTATTATTTTTTAAATTGTAATTAATCACCAACTAACATTTCTAACTAACAATTTTCTCTCTTTGCATTTAATTCACAGTTGCAGGGAGCCAGAGGACCTCTCTGGGGGCAAGCGAAGCTCACTTCCCAACTTTAGAGGCCGACAACATCATCTTGCTTTCTGAGAGGAAGGTTCCCCGGCCAAAATTTCGAATTACATTTCGTTTTCCATTCTCCTGCATAAATCGATTAATTTGCACGGCTTTCCATGGCTCTTACAGCTGGGTGGGGGGGGTGAGAACCCTGGCCCTCTTGCCCTCTTTCTGTTTATTTCTTTACTCTCTTTTCCAGCACTTTTATTCTCCCTGCACAGATTGTGAGGCTCTCCATGTGGCCTCGGAGCATCAGCCGAGTCTGACCTCTTTCAGTAAGCCAGGGAGACCTTAGTTCATCCTCTATCATTCCATACTTTCCCCTTGGGGGAAATTCCTCGCTTCCCAGCCTTGGAAGTCGATTGGTTCGACCTCACCTCAGCGAAGGTGGTTCTCCAAGTAGTCAAGGGACACCTATTCTGTTGCTAAAGTCACAAGCAGTCTTTATTCTAATAGTCCCTTTACGCTGGCCTGGCTCCTGCCTCATGAAATTGAAATTGAGTTGAAAGTTTTTTTCAAATATTCTTTAAAGCTACGGACTCAAGTCTTGCTTCAAACAAAGACTAATTTATAAATATGTGTTCTAGTCAATAAAATAACCCCCAGCCAAATAGGGGGCCTAGGTAAAACTCACCAGTGGATCAAAATATTAGTATTTACAAATACTGTCATGAAAAAAAAAAAAAAAAAATTACAAGGAATGCTCTTAAATAAATATTCTTATTTAATATATTAATGTCTGAAAACAATATCCAAGTGTTTGTAAGTATATCAGAATTTTTTAGCTGAAATATGTCTAGGCTGTCATAACACTACTGTCTGTTTTCTGCAAACCATTAAGGCCATTACACACCAGAAGTGATGCGACAAGTGGAAATGTGCTGCGATGCAACAAATTCAATAAAAACTATACTTTACATAAGTACCTTTCACACCACAGGAGACACGACAGGTGATGTGTGGACGACACCACGGCGACACTGAAGCGTCACAAAATAAATAGGATTGAATACTTTTTTTTAATGATTTCTTCATATGATAATTAGTGAACTTAGTAATTACAGAATAGGTTCAATGCAAGGTCTCCACCAGGGAGAAACAGTAGCCAAAATGACAGAGGAAAGAATAATACTTGCCACTGAAAAATACCCAGAGCTTTATGACAAAGACCATCGCAATTAAAACAGAGATGAAAGATAATACATGGGAGTCCATGTCGAACGAACTGGAGAAGCCTGCTATGTATGATTTATTGCTATATATTGCTTGCTGTGTATGATCATGGCAAATCAACAAGAGAGGTGGGGACATGAAATTAAGCTGAAATGTAAGGTAGGCAAATGGTTATAAAATCCAATCAAATCCACAGTTAAATACAAACCTGTAGCACTTACCAGTGCCAAATACATGCTCTACTGTGTGATGAATAAAACACTGTAACAGTGTGGAAATAATATATATATATATATATATATATATATATATATATATATATATATATATATATATATATATATATATATATATATATATATATGACCTTTCTTGTTACCTGATTAATGCTGGCCATGATGTAAAAGAAAATGTTATGAAAGCACCAACAATATAAATGTCAAGCAGCACAAAACAGCTGTTAGTCACATCCCTTTTAATTCTGTCCCAGCCTCTGTCTGTGGTTCTTTAGATCAAATAAAAAATTGATTTTAATTGTAAAGATCTGGATTTGAATTTCTGCATGGTCATTTTTAACACTGGTACACTACCATTGTCATGAGGCTGAATGGGTAATGACTATCACTGTATTATCTACATAAATGGGTGGATTAAACCACTTAGTTATAAGCATAAACTCTTTGAAATAGAAGGATTACATTCAATTTCCCTTTGCAATACATCTTTAGCAAACAGATATAAACATGTATGCAGTCTGTTGACATGCAAAACCAGAAATAATCTACTGCCTTTGATCACTGTGTATCCTTTGTTGTAAGAAATGTATTTAGTTTAAAATAATGTAAAATGGTTACAAATGATGTAAAAGGATGCCCCCCCCCCCCCCCCCCCCCCCCCCCCAAAAAAAAAGATAATTTGAACAATAGCATATACAGCTAAACACAGATACAAACTAGGAATTTGACTTTTTGTGAACCAAGCATCACAGGGTAATAATGAAATATAATTTAATATGAGGCTGAAACAATGTGAAAGTGAACTGGCTAATTGGACAGCACCTGTAATGGATCATTATTGAGAGAATCAAAGAATACAGCAGTGTACCACCTATTAAGACACAATGTCCAATTGTGTGGTCTGAGCCATTGATACTTAATGGCCAGAGGTTAAAATAATGCGTCAGTCTTAATTTTTTTAAGGATAACACTGGTAATGGAACCTATAACATGGGGTGTTCTGTTACTAGTGTGGGTATCTGCTGATGAAGAAGAGAGAAACAGAGGGTCATACTGAAACACCACTCAGGGGTCCAGAGGCTTGTTTGTATATCACAAGGTTGTATGTGTAAACACAACAAGTTATTCGATCACTTCTCGTGTGTTTCTATATACCTGTCGGATCTTAAATCCTGTCGCGTTTGAATACGACAGATAGGCTAGAGCGCCGTATTACCTGGCAAATAGGCCAATTACTCACCACAATTTTGAATGGTCTGGGAAATTGCATTCATGTGTATAAATATTGATGAAGGAGGCAAATACTGTATTAAATGTGCTAAAACACATTTTCCTTTATGTCATTGTATATATACCCATGTAATGCAGTCGTTTGGAAGTGCACCATTCACAAGGAATTCTAGCTATTACACAGTGTTATAGTTTAATTGGTATATATCACCACATAGTAATTACACCTGTCAGAACACATGAGACACATTAATACATCTCAATAAAAGGATATTAATTCCTAGGGAATTTGTGGTATGTGTTTGGAGCAGAGCATGTGAGCAGAGTGGAGCGCTCATAAACGCCTCTCCTCTCTCTCTTCGTCTTTGAAACCACTCACTCCAAGGCTTTTATTTCCCCAGTCCGCTCTGATCATGCTCCACTCCGGTGTTTCTAATTCTGCAGCCAGCGCCACTCCCACTCCGCTCCACTTCTAGTGTAAATTGCTTCCAAAAGTAGCGATGTGCGAACCGGTTCTTTTGAAATCGGGTACCTGGTTCCTGCTTTGGTAGCGACGAACCAGCTACAAATATTAGGGATCTGGTTCCAGTGAGTACTGGTATGTTTTTAATACGTGATTATTAAAACATTAAATTCTGTTAAAAAATAATTATAATTGACACGTTCACACTTAGAAAAAAAAAGGTCTGCAAAATATTTATTACAGCAACAACAGGATTTTTAAGGTTGGAATCATTCGCAAGACAACCCCAAGTCAAACATAGTGACAGAGTGGAAACAAAGAAAGCCTGGCTTCAGATAGAAAAGAGAAAATTACAAATAAAAGAATAAATGTTGGCATTGAAGCAAGAAGGGAATAGCAGATACTGCTGAAAAACAATTGATGGCAACACAGACGTTAATGTGGATGCAAATGCACTCCAAACCTTCCCTCCCTGCATCTATGGGAGTTTCATCAATGCCTCCCGAAATGTCTATCACAAAGCTATCACTTTCTGTATTCTACTTGTTCAAATTTAGAACTCACTATTTTAATGCATGTTTTTTTTTTGTTTTGTTTTGCAGATGCATTCGCTCAGGACTCACAAAGTTCCAGTTAACTGCAGACCACATGCTACTTCCCCCGCTTTATTATTTGTATTATGCAATTGTATTATCAGTCTGTGGTGTTATGTTATGTTTGTTTAGCAACGAAAGTGCCTATTTATATTTAAGCCTTTGCAGTCCATTTATTCAGTCAGATCCAATTTATTTTCACATGGGCTGGTTATTTTACATGCACTGTTTAAATTATTATTTTTTTTTTCAGAGTAAAATAGGTTCAAAAGGCACTGAATCGCAAAAAAACACCCCACCCCTTGTTCACTCTATTTTTCACATACCTCTTTATAGAAGTGCATACTGATAAAATCCTCTCCTGATCATTCTTTTTATCACCAAACTCCTCAATAATGTGATCCAAGTCATTATTTTATAACTAGAACATCTCAAAAAGCTCTGCAAATGTCTGTCATATTCTTTAAGCGCTTGCTGCAGAAGCAGCTATCTCCTTTGTTATGTCCGTGTTATCTCTGTAATGCATGGGGCTATGAGATACGCCCTTTTTTTCAGTTTCATTCCAATCAGTCTCACTCAGCTTTTTCCGGCTTTTTGATGGAAAGGGAAAACTGTAATGTCGGACCTGGATGATATACGACTACAAAGGGTTAAACATATAGTTGCAAAAACATTCCGTATAGCCTTAACAATTCTAAGGGATTGTTTGCTTTGTACTGCAGCAATTCAAAATGCAACTAAAACTAAATTAAGTATACTACTTTTTTGTAAGGGAACTGCATACTTTCTCCACTTTTTCTTTAATACAATGGTAATATGTGTCTGACGACACATTAAGGTTAAGCATACCTTTCCTGATTTAATGTATGTTAAACTTGGCACCATTGAGAACTTTCAGGCACATGTGGAGGCTGGTCACGTTGTTCAAGCCGCTTATCTTCGATATCTTCTCGTGTCATATTCCTCTGCTGGGCTACGATATGAAGTACACATGCTGCTATAATTATCTTCACACACATTTCAGGTGAATCTTGTAGAGCACCGCCAGATGTGTGTAGAGCTCTAAAGCACATTTTTATGGCACATATGCACCTTTCAATAACCTGCCTAGTTTTGGCATGGACAGTGTTATATTTCTCCTCTGCTCTTGATGTTGTTGTCTGTATGGGTGTTAAAAGGAATGGAAGAGGGGATATCCACTGTCTCCTAAAAGCCAGCCAACTTGGAAGCCACCTTCCTCTCCAACGACTTTCACACTACAATTACCCCAGATAAATGCATCATGTGTGTTGCCCGGCCACTTTGCTACCACGTCTGCAGTTAAGAGTTGGTGGTTGCATATTATCTGAACATTCAAGGAATGGTATCCTTTGAGACACATATAGTGGTGTTCATCATGCCCTTATTTGAATTTGGGTACTATCTACCACTCCAACTACATTAAGAAATCCACAGATGTCGTAAAACCCTTCTTTAATACATTGTAGCTCTGGGATAGTTGGCCACTTAATGTATTGTGAAGCGCGGCCTTTAAGGGCGGTGGTGACATCTCCAATACAGCGGCACACTGATGCCTTGCTAATAACCAATGTGTCTCCCAGTACTTTCTGAAATGAACCACTGGCAAGTAATCGAAATGTGACTAGTACCTGAACTTCTGTCAACAGGGTGTGGTGTCTTTTTGTTTACCTGTCAACAAAAGGGTCGAGAAATGTAAAAAGCTGTTGAATAGCTTCTCTTTTCAAGAGGTACCTCGCTATGTCTTGATCCAAAACCTCATGAAATATGATGCACACATCTTCTGTTGAAGTTTATATTAGCTCTGTCGACATGGTTGTCTCTACCAATGTCTTAAATAAACTGCATGCATTACATGAGCCATGTTTGTCCATTTTCACCACTCAGAAATGTGTCTTTGATCCACCTGTCGTATTTATACAGGAAGTAAAGTGGTGCCGGTGGAATTCGACAGGTAATACGATCAACTCGTTTGGCTGTCAGTATATGGAAACACTAACTATCTGCGCCCGACATCATATTCACCTTATACGAGATCAGATTGGTATATAGAAACGAGCCCCAGGTTTCATTAAACAATTCACAGTCAGGTGCAGTGGTAGATGGCTGCTACTAGTGTACCAACAATGGGAGTCCCAATGCGGAAGGACATATACAAAAATGTACATGAAAACAAATACAAAAAAGTCAAAACAAAACGCAGTTTGTAAAACAGCTAAAAACAAAAGTTTGCCATCAAGTGGCTCAGCGCTGCTGCCACTAAAAGGGAGGTCCAACTACAGGAACCTTCTCCCAAACACAAATCTAATAGTGGGGTGGGATTAAAATTCCCCTAAATGATTCCCTACTTATAATACTGGAATCCCGGTATACACACTGTTGATCCTTTTGAGTTTTTTTTTTTCTCACCCTGGTTAACACACACACAACCAAACTCTCCTTCCCACAAATAAACTGGCTTTTCAGACCATTTTTAAAGGCATGTGGCTAGGGTTAATTGATAATCAAACAGTCAAACAACACCTGGCCACATGCTGCACAATTAAGCAGGTAGCGAATTCTAAACTCACAGCCCTGCCATATCTAACACAAAGTTTATTTGTAAAATTAAACAAATGTTATTTACAAACTCAGCAAAACCAAATGATTTACAGGTGCACAGGCCACAGGCCCTAAGTGAGAAAATCAAAGAATACAGCTGTATATAACATTAAAACAATACTGTAATTTAAAAGGTACTATCGGTTTATAGCAGAAACTTAAAGTCACCTGACCTCAGTATGGCAGCCAAGTTAGGTCAGAGGTAAATGTCATTGTCAGCAACACATTTAGCATTAACCCTGCTATGATTTCCGACTGTCTCTGTGGCAACAACAGCTTAGGAAAATGGATTTTGCCTGATGAGATTCCACTACACTGAAAACATGAAGTTTTATGGTTTATGAGATATTAGCATTTACAGGCGGGCCGGTGCTGACCGATTTGCAAATTCACACAAGCTACCCTCAAAGGGATGCTAAAAGGCACCATGTCATTATGTTACTATCAATGACAGTGTAACCGTCATTTGTAAATGTCCTTCTTTCTAGTATTATCAGCTCAAACAACATGAGTTTATATTTACATATTCAAACAGCATGCTATTGGTTCATATCCCAGTACTAAATGTACAATAGATCTACAGTAGCAGGAAAAATACACACTTAATTACCCAGGTTAATTTATGAAGTAACTGAGGCAAAACTCCCATATCTACTTAACTAGGTTCGTGGGGCATGCAGAGCAAGTACTGGCATCTGTTATTTCAGGACCAGTAAGAACAGTAATCAGTCAGAAGCTTAAAGATAAATGGCTTACATCCTACAGTCAGTATCAGCATTTTATGGTGCATAACACTTACACCCAGAGTTACCTAGCATTAAGGTATTGTGAAACAGCTTGAGATTCTGAGTGCTATCTGGCCCAATACTTAGCAGAAGAATAACTTTCTCAGGGTCACAATGCAAGGAATTGAAAAAGTGGGAACTATTGATAAAGAGGCTGTACCTCTGCTCTGACCACAATGCTATCCTCCCTTTTCGACTAATATTCGCTTAAAATTATGCCTCAACAGATATAAATGTAACCCTTTACTTGATAGACAGGCTTAAAATGGCAACTCCATATTCACTGCAGGTGTACTTATATAACACCTTTCATGGAAAGTGGGGAAATTAATCTTGACATTTTGTATTGATCGATTAATCATCCAATCTACGGTCAATTAATCACACTTAAAACATTTCTGTGATGTCACCCTTTGATCGTGATTGATTAATTCTACAAATCTTCTAACTAAAAGGGGCTGTGGGGCTTTGAACAGAAGGGGAGTGCTGGGCAGATATATTGCTGATTAACAAATCCACAATTAGTGCAACGAATGCACAAATTCAACAGAAAAGCGAATAGCATTTTATTGCACAACAATCATTTCAATAATTAGTTCATTAGTGTTACCCATTTCAAACATAATAAAAAATGGCACTAAGCATAACAAAGGAGTGAAAACTAAATCCAGTTACCAAATTACCAATAAATTTTATTTTGTTATAGAACAAGTATCAATTAGGAAGAAATGTTTTGTGGCATAAACAACTCATGCCTAAAGGCACTTGAAATGATAAATTATTTTTACAGATTCAACACTTATTTTGTTGTTTTTCCCTTACCTGTTCGGTAGTGATACGAAATTGTATTGAAAGACAGTTACAAGTAAAACAAAGTATAAGCATAATATTATTTACTGCTAATGTTTCATAATGACAGCTAATGTTTAATATACATATATTTACATGTATGTAATTTGACAGTTTAGAATTATCTGCTACATGTAATTGGAAGTTAGGCAAAGTGAATCTTTTCTGTTTGTGGTGTTTTATGGGTTGGCTCTTTTTTATCTGTGGAGGGAGAGGAAGAGTTCCAGGGTAGGGAAGGATAACTAAAATGGAGGTTTTTCTTTTTAATCAGTGATGCTGAGGATGGGCTAAAAAGTGCATAGTGTTTTTAAAAGCATAAAGGGGAAAACATTTATGTCTGATTGTTTGGAATGTCAAGGTGTATTTGTTTATTTGATTCACTGTTGTGTGCATGTTTTTAACGATTGTTTAATTATGTTTTTTTTGACTGAGTATAATAAAATAACGTTTAAAAGTAAAAAGAATAAATACAACCAAAGGGTCCAACAATGGAAATGTATTTAGCTTTCTTCAGTGCTATTTTATTTTAGTTAGCTGAAGAACAAGTATGATATAGCTATTAATTTTCTGGTACTGTTTGAAAGAAATACATTGACTAAAAAGAAAAATCAACTTACTTGTGAGTAAGATGATAAATGTGTAGTACTGCCGTGAAAGGAAAGCACAGATGAGCACATGTTGAAAGTTGCAGTCTTTTTTCTGCATTCGGAGATGTGAAATAATGGATATATGTTCCATTTGCCCTTTTGCCAAGGTCTATAGAAGTGCCACCCACCATTTTTCAAGATTTATTTTTCACGCACCTTTTTTTGATACTGCACTCTTGTAGCCTAACTGATCAATTGATTTTTCTTTTTTCTAAATTGATCAAAGTGTGATTAATCAACTAATCACTATTTGATTAAAACCCTCCAATGACGCAAAAACACTATAATAAATAGTAAATACATTTAAAATGGTATATTCATACATTTTAGAAAATTATAAATGTTCAGTACCGATCAAATTGATATTGTGTGTTATATGTGTTATGTGCAGAAGTACTTGAATCCTTGGTTTTCAAATGCTACTCACAAGTTACAGAAAACTGGAAGTTGCAAAAAGGGAATTTGACAGGATGCCTCCTCCAATAAACAACATCCATCGCTAATAATCTGCTTGCTGTAGCTTGTGAGTGAAACATTTGGAATATTGTTGGAAAAGTGAAAGGATGTAGATCTATCACATGATATATATATATATATATATATATATATATATATATATATATATATATATATATATATATATATATATAGGACCAACTTATTTTTGACTTTCTAATGTTTAATTTCCTGAAATGTTACAAATGAAAGAACGGACCTTCCAATTTCGTACTTTCTTGCCTGGAAGGTATGTAGGAAGGATAAAGTAGCTCCCATATATACGGAATTTTATTTCATTTAATGAATTCTAACCTGAAGTGAAATAAATTAACTAAGACCGTGAACGTCACTTTTACTTAATAGAAGTGGCAAAACAGTTGAGAAAAAATCTTCACGTTTTGCCTCTTTTTTGGGGGTGGGGGGGCAGGGGGCACCTTCATAACATAAAGTGACCAACTGGTGATCACTTGAACATTGTTGTTATACAAATTCTTGTTTCCAAAGGAACCCTTAATGGATGTGTGATGAGTCAAAGGGGTTTCGGTCTGCAATTCAGCCTCCCAACAGTAGAAGGCATCAAACCAACTCGGGACTTCCCTTACCAAGGTCTTGTGACCATGACAAAAGTCATCTTTTTTAGGGGCGGCACCTTGGTGAGGGGCGGAAGTACGAGTATGTAAATTCCAGCCACTGGAGTCAAGTGAAATTAAGGATACCTGTCAGTTTGGGATTGGTGATCCACTGACTACCGGAGCGGGGTTTGCATACTAAAGGGAACGTGCTACTGTGTTCTGGGTTGGTCCTAAGGAATAGAGGCGGGGGAAAAAAGGCTGAGGCCTAAGAGGCTTCCGTTCCTTTATTTCTGATTACTCCAGCACTCCCTCCCGCACATCCTTCTTTATTATTTTTCTTTCTGTGTAATATTAAATAAAATTTAAATTTTTACACGTAAATCACTGTCTGGAAAATCCATTTTTACTCACACGCCTCACAGGATGATTTGGTTTTTTTTTTTTTTTACATTCAAATTTAAGATGCTTATAAAATCATTATCAGATTGTCAAAACATAAAAAAATAATTATAGTCTTTTTATTAGAAAGAAAATGCAGGAAAACATTAAGAATGGAGATGAGTGAATTAGTTTTTACATGAAATAAATACATAAACAGGTGGATGAAAAGGTAATACATGGCTAACAGAACTCACTCTGGAGCTACAACGTTGTATCTATTGTATCTATAATCCATGTTTGATTCTGGAGAACTGAACTGCCCTACATGTGCCAACAGCCGTCAAGCTGTTTAATTTAGAGAAGCATGTTCAAATGTGCAGTAGCTCCTGCTACATGCATGTTTTTCCTGTGCAGCTAGTGATGGAGAAAAGTATGGTAGCGTTGTTTCTTTAATAAAAGTGTTAGTTCTGCTGAGACCCGTTGAGAAAGCAAAAATTGTGAGTAACTGTAGGTTTGTTTCTAAATATTGTAGGAGAAAAAAGACCATGGGCTGTATTCTGATCACAGCGCAAATGCGTGTGCAGACACAAATGGCGCTTCCCCGATTCTGTGGCGCATAAATCGAACAAAGATGTAAAAAAAAAAAAAACACTGCACTGAAATGGTATTCTGAAGACATATCTTGCGCGGTTATAGAGCAGCTGCCCCATCGCCCCAGGTCGGCACAAATTACGAGGTGTGGTCTCATTAACATATTCGCCAAAGCGATTCTAATGACAGCGCAAAGGGGTCCCAAATAGAAAATTGAGCATTGTGTTACGACCCGCTGAAACCAAGTTTATTTAGTGGCACAATCAGAAACTTTAACAACTGAACACACTATAAAAAGCAATGTAGTCCTAAGTAACAACTGTGTGTGTTTGGACTGACACAGAAAGAAAAGTAAAAGAAAAAAAAAAACCTAAGACAAAAAGTGATATATGTAAATTAACAACAAACAAATACATGCATTAAAAAAATCCTCTTTTACAGCAATTTATATTCATGGCAATTATTACAATTGAAAATATTTACGTACAGTATATGGAGAGCAGCATAACAGGAGCAACATTTCTGTATCTGTATGTGTATGTCTGTCCCCTGGTTGTTGCTTGTGCTGTGTGTGTGTGCGTGTAACATGTGCAACTGTAAACGAGTTAACTGCTGTGTAAACTTGACACAATGTATTTGCTTTGTTTCTGTGATTGAAATAAGTCACTACTATCGGTGGACCTGAAACAAGACATCGGTTTGGCTGCCTGATAATGTATGAACTTAACTACTTTGAAACATTATAACGAATTAGAAAATGGATTGGAGATGTCCTTTAACCTGATTGGTCAATACAAGGGGTTAAATCCCTGACCTTGAATGTTATCTTTCAAACTATGTTTAATCATTGTTCCAAATCTGCCCGAAAATACGTAAATACAGTATTTGTGTATTTTACCTTTTGCCTGCTTGTTGAAAGTCTCCCGTTCTTGTAGTGTACATGCCCTCTGAATGTTGTCTGTCAATGTGAAATATTCTGCTTCCTCGCTGTCCTATCTATCAATTTAAACATAGTATAGCAAATAAAGTTAAAATCAAGAAAGTGTTTGCTGTCAGCGGCAACACAGTAACCACAAAACTATAGCAACTAGTCTCCATTTTGATTGACGTTTCAAACAACTACTTTATTTAAGCATATCACAGTAACAACATAGGCCCGTCACATCTCTTCTAAAGCCAGAAGGAGGCTTTGACTTTAAGAACACACTGTGAACAAGTTACTAAACAAGATTAAGACATACTGCATATAACTAGATTATTTTTAATTACTAACACTTTAAATTTTATTTTTTTTTGCTAATAATTGTTAGGATCTAATGGCATCTTAATTACTGAAACGTACACAAATGCACAAACACACACTCAATTCCAAATAAAAAATAATAAGTTAGCTGTACTTTTATTCTTTACATATTTTACAAAAAGTTCACAAACCATGTCTGCTTTTCACAAACCCCCTGGGGGCGGTTGGACTCCGGGAAATATCCCATGAGAATTTAAGCCCTGGTTTTATTGAAACTCTAGTACATTACAAGCTCAGAGGGAACGTGATGCAGCACTTCATGTCCTGCTAGAAAATGAATCTGTTGCTGCTACTGGTAGACAGATCAGGGAGGGTAGTATGTGCTATTCATTTTACATGTAGTAATGTCAATGCCATTAAATAATGTACCTGAATAATTATCATAAATATTAAATGATTCCCATACGTGCCTCTAACTCTTCTAATAATATAGCAATCTCGTGTGTCGTGAAGCATGGTTTACGTATTCTTGGCGAGTGACCTATTACTTGGTGTTCTGACTTGCGCTGGTTGTTGTTGCTCTGTGCGACTGCCGCTCGACATGATCGCCACATTCAAAACCAGAGCCTTGCGCTGCTACAAGCGCATTCTGTCTCAGGGATTGTTGCCTGGCCCTGATTGGACAGCAAATTCCCAAACCTACTCAGCATTGATTGGCTGGCCGTTGTCACTGCGCCACTAAACACGCTTGCGTTGGGTTTTTAATTTCATTAGAATCACACTTAGAAGCCACTCCCTCTGGGGCTGATGCGATTGACTTTAACCACTGCGTTTGCAACTGCACTCATTTCATCAGAATAGAGCCCCATGTCAACGAAACATTTTCATATTATAAACCAGCTTTCATACTGTACTTACTTCCCATATTCATATCGCTAAATCATCTATTACTGCATGGGTTCTTAAACTATAGGCCGTGACCCAAAGTGGGTCCTTAACACCTTTTTGGTGGATCGCAGCGTGCGGAAAATAAATGCAGCTTTAACGGGGTCTAGAGGGCGCGAACCTACGTTTCCTCAGAAAGTCCCAAACTCACCCAGTGAGCGCGCTACCACCGCTAATCAGAGTGCACAAGAATATTATAAGTTACTGCTGTACAGCGATCTAGGGTTTAATGAAGATTAAGCAAATATGTAATGATAGCTTCTTGGGTTTAGGATTTATAAAGCTGTTCAGAATGCAGAGGAGCTTTGTGTATGCTTTGTGGCGATTGTGTTTTCAAGTAAAAGTGTTAACAAACTGAGGTGACATTTGAAAAAGCATTCGCAATATGTCTGAATATCTCTTGAGTTTTACAAGATTGGAATGGCCAATTTCAGAAAGCAGTGCTTCGATAGTGGAAAAGTAAATTCAAATGTCATTGTATTATTTTATTTTATTTAAAATGTTGTGATGGCATTTGAAAGCTCTGCAGTTTTAAACATAGCACCAGATTAAAATGAAACTTGTCCCGCTAATAGCAAGCTACAACCCTGTACTCAGTGGCGGTTTTAGATTTTGTCACATGCTTCTTTCTTCCATTCATAAATATAATCTCTATCAAATACAGGTTTGTAGTTTGCTATTAGTGGTTCGGTCAGAGTTTTATTTTCTACGGCCCAGCACTTCAACACATTACAGAAGCTCATTCCCGCACAGAATTGTGGGCATTGTATTTTTCTGTGGAAACGGCGCTTTTAGAAAAACATTGAAGTGGCCGAGTAATAGACACGAAGTGAAACTCAGGGGAGCTGACTTGTGTCACATGAGTGTCACGACCGATATGTGACATGAACATTACACTAAAAAAAAAAAAAAAAAAAAAAAAAAAAAAAAAAAAAGATATGATGGTTTGTACTGGTATCAAGGCAAGCCAATGGCAGCAGCAAAATGCTTTTTGTAGCAAAGACAATCATTGAGTTCTGGATTTCCTATCTGCAGCAGGAAAACTTAATGCTAAAAAAGCCAGAGGCCAGAGCATGAGCCTGAGCCCAGTATAGACATGCTGGTAGTAAATTTCCAAGAGCCTCGCTGCTCCCATTAAGACTCATTATTACTCTCTTTGAGTTGAATGTTTACTTAATTTCTATTATAGGAGTAAATAAATAAATAAATCCACATTTTTTTCATTTTCATTTCCAAATATGAGATGGGTCTCGAGAAGGCAGTTAGTTGTTGTTTTTGGTCCTAACATAGAAATTTTTAAGAACCCATGCATTACTGTATTTCTATTCCCCTTGTGTACAGGCATTTGCTGTCCCCTGTTTAGTTACTTATGAAAACTAATGCTTTCAAACCTTTTTACATATGTAATGTTTTCATAACAAAAACAAATAATTATAAATAAATAAATACACAGGGCATAGAAATATGCTACACCAAGATAAAAAAAAATATGTTCCATTAGGGTAACAACCAGCTCCAGCAGAATCGATCAGAAAAATCTGCATAAAAATTTTATTACGCTTGAGCATGGCTGTTAAGAAAAGACATGAGGACATTTTTTTCTAGACCTCTATTTAGAATGTGACTGCTGCACTCCATTTGATGAGTGATGAGGGACTTGCAGAGGGACAATCAGACAGAATACATGCATTTAGTAGGGTGCTGAGTCTCAAATGTCACTATGAAAAAGTTTGTTGCACTATAGCCTATTGTGTCTGTAGTTTATTTAGATTTGTAGTCTCTGGATTCAAGAACACAAGGCAATCAGGGTTTAATACTAAGCTATTCATTTTTACACAAAAAGCCTGCCGTGCAGATTATTTTTTTTATATTAATACCACATGTTCTGATAAAGTTGAAACAGGAACAAACATGGACAAATTATTTTGTAGTTATAACATTTACCAGAATTTAAGTGAGTCACCTAAAAAGGAAACAGCAAATCGGATCACAGCATAAAAAAAAAAAAAGAAATAGAAGTGTAATTTAGAAGGATTTATTTGCATAAAAAGCATATACTGTGTGTGTCAAGATATCGTACACAGTTCTATCGTCCTCATATATATATATATATATAATATATATATCATATAATTATATATATATATATATATATATATATATATATATATATATATATATATATTAGTCCCGATGAGGCTAATTGTCTAATTCAGTCTGTCTTTTTTTTTTTTTTTATATAATTTAATCATGCATAATTACATTTTTTATATTAAAAAAATCAACCAATAGAAGATCTGCATTTTCTCTGCTGCAGTCAAATCATTAGTGAGTGGAGGTGGGACATAAACAGTTGAAGGTTTTGAGTAGGTTTAACAAATGGGAGAGTCAAAGATCTGTATCTTGTTATGCAGGTGTCCTATCATGAGTGAGCAGAGGGAGGACATACACCTTTGAAGGTATTATCCACTTTAGTTAAACGTCTTGTGAGTTTAACCAATGGGAAAGTCAAAGATCTGCCCTGGTTTTGCAGCTGTCCAATCATTAGTTAGCAGTGGCGGGACATAAATATGCTACTGTACATGGTGTAAGAATAGCTGAATTTTGCACAATATTGCTAATATTATAGAGACCGTTGTTGAGAATTGTATTGAGAACTTCTAATATTTAGAATGTATTTTTACAAATACATATCAGACATTCTAAATATCAGACAATCATCAGACATCAAAGTCAATTGGTTACAAATCCATTTTCAAGAAGATCTTTCGCAGAAAATTTGGAGATTGTTAAAAAAAGGGAGGTACACCTGAACTGACACAGGAAGGGATATACCACCACTTCCAACATTCAAATTTTGAAATGTAACCATTGCTGACTGCTAGCTGTCAATTAAAAAATGTACTGCTGGTACTTTTTTTTCTGTACGGAGTAGGTAATATTGAACCGCACTGGCTACAGTAATCTAGGATGTTTAGTCAGCACAAAAACATGAACATTCCCAAAATCACTTGTGAGCCATTGTAATAATCATAACATTTGGAGAAACCCGGACTGATATTCAACTGAGTGAGCAGAAACAACTGACAATGGAAACTCAGCTCAGCTGTCTTGAGTTTTCAGGTTTGTGACTGGCAATGGCCCTGAAAGAACGGTTGTTCTCTGAAAATGTGTTACATTTACTAAAATGAAAATAATTAAAAAATGCTTTTAAAATGACTAAATTCCCATTGGGCTTATTTATTTATTTATTTATTTTAGATTCTACTGATTTTTTTACTATTACTATGCAGGACAGCCACTATAAGATCATTACCCTTCATTAAAAATGTGCACAGATTACTCAACTAATGCCCATAAATTAACCAATCAAAATTTTTAATTGAGTGACAGCCCTAATATATATATATATATATATATATATATATATATATATATATATATATATATATATATATATATATATATATATATATATATATACCTACATACCCAACATTATATGTATAATGTTCGGTATGAACGTTGATAGTTACATTGTTATTGTCTTGCAATTACGTGCTTGTGTATGCTCAATATTCTAATCTATTGCAATGGTCCACATTTATGTGGTATTAGATCAGTTGAATAAACGCCACAGTGTGCCACAAGCTGAGCAAGATGGCCCCAGTATGATACACTAATATGTTAATTTCCAATCTCATTATTTAGTAATCAACACAGTTTGTGCATTATGAGAACACTGTGTGACATTTAGTTAGTTCAGGTCAACTAGTTGTGTAAACAAAAAAACAAACACCCTTTTTAAATTTGCAATGCAAACCAGTAAATGTAAATATGTACATGTTTTATGAATGTGCATTACTTATTGAAATAAATTGTAGGAACATATTCTGTTTGTTTCAGATACTAATAACAATTTGGTGTAAAAAGAAAACAGTATATGTTTAACAGTGGTAAAACTGTCACAAAAAACGTTTTACAACACTCATATTTACCATGAAATGTTTGCAAAGGAGTTTACCTCTAAGGAAGCCTCTTGTTTAGTCTGTACATATGTTCTACTTACAGGACATAAAAGATGTCCAGAAATGAAAAAGACTGATGGTGTGAACTACACAAATGAACAACATTTTTTCCAGCTACGAAACTACTGATCTATAATACATTTTATTTTGAAAAATTATATCACTGGTCTATCAAAATTATTATTAACACCTTCTGTTCACATATACTACTTTAGTTACCAAATCTTCAAACAGTACCCACTGATTTGCAACTAATACAGTGGTAGCCGATCAAAGGTTACAATTTACTTTCTGGACCCCATGCAAAAAGCCAGAAAAAAATGTTGAATGATGCAACGTCTCACTCCAAAACACCATTCAATTAAACTTTCTCTTTCCATGTTTGTTAAGAGCAAAGATACTGAAGCATGTGGTGTACTCTGATTTTGTTGAGGGAAAATGTGGTTTCATTAAATAACAGCGATTTCATATCGTACAGACAACTGTTTATTTGAGTTAATCAGAATTATATTCTCTGATACAGTATATGTAGAGTGATATGTTTTTTATTTACATATAATATAAACAAACAAAAATCAGACAGGCGTATGAAAAATCGTTAATTACTTATAGGTTATTTTAAAAGGACAAACTTTCAATGTACACCTGAGGAATACACTCCTTTCATGTGGCCATTAGGGGAGAGTGCGTATATATTGCATATAGTAATATAATGTGCCATGAGTAAAGATTCCATGGCCTGTGTTGAAAGATTTATCTGTGGCAACTTGTAACTGTTGAATTGCTACCACTGTATATGTTCATGTTGAATTTTTATTATTTTTTGATTTGTTGCCTTTATCGAAGATGACTTACAGGTGTTACAGAGAATACAGGGTTACAATGCAACAGAACGTATAGAGGTTCATTTTTTTAATTAAAGAGGTATCAAATAGTCAAACCACGGAAGCCATGTTCTCTTTTTGCCTCTCAAGACGGTAAGGTACCCTCTGTGTTGTGAAAAATAGCTTTTAAGTCAACTGCTGTTCCCTTGCATTACAGGCTAAAAGCTGGCTTGCTGCTTTCACTGAATTAGTGGCTCCTGATTCAGCTTGCTTTGCAGGCTGCTGCTTTCCTATAGGTGGTAGGTGAGTCGACTGCCTGTGCAGTATTGATCTGAAGGAGAGTATTGTTCTTTTAAGCCTTCACTTGTGTGAAGAGTACGTTCTCCACCGGGGCTAGGCTTCGCCATACACCTGCTGTCGAACGACTGTGCTAGCTGCCGCGTGGCAGTTTAAACATATATAATATACTTTGCTGGCACAACTGCAGTGCGCACGCAGTACACCCGCTTGCCTGTACCTTGGAACAGCTAAAAAACAAAAACAAAAACAGAAAAACAGCAGGCCCTTTATTTTTACTAGACCCGCTGTAGAGCCCACCTTGGTACGTCGGACCTTTGAAAAATCAAACAACACCACCAGCAGTGTATTTCCCACTCATATTGTTTTAATTGTTTTGTACTCCATCCACAGATTAGGCCATTACGGCTTCGGCCTGTGTGTCCCCTGGTATACGCTACGTGCTGACCATTTGTTTGACTACAAGTGGTTACGGTAGGCACTGCTGTTTGAGATAGGTGTGGCGCATGGTATTCGATCAACCAATACAACCAACACGACCAAGTGCGCATGGTACTACGGTACTCGGTGTACTAAGTTCTCACAGTAACCGGTGTGTCTCTCATAGTCCCAGCATTATTACTGAAGACACGCTGTGATTCCGACCATGACGAGCCTTCCGTGGTCCCACGCCTGCACGTCCTGCAAGGCAAACATGCTACATAATGATGGGAACTGTCTCTGCATCCGGTGCCTAGGTGTCCAACACGCCACCGAGGCCTTCGGGAACGAGGACATTTGCAACACCTGCACGGCCTTTCAGCCTCCAGTTGTCGCAGAGCCCCTCGCAGGAGATCCCCTGTACTCAGGCTCCTGCACCGACACCCTGTAGTCGCTCCTTTCTCCACAAGCGAGGGGGGTAAGGCACTCAAGGCAGGCGAGACACATCATGGACCTCAAGGCGTAGATAGTCCAGGTCCTGGAGCTCCCTTCTAGGCAGCAAGCTCCTATAGCACTGGCCCACTACCACCCGCACAAGCTCCAATTCCTGGGTCTCCCATGGATCTCCCATGACAGGCCAAACTGGAATCACACACTTTGATGGCGGAGGAGGACACGGTGTCTGTAGCAGCCTCCTGGGGTGAGGGCACCTTCCCAACAGAGATGGAGGAGGGAGAGGAACCGATGCCATCGACCAAGGTGGAATCTAACTCCAAGGTTGCCTCTGAAGCTAGTTTGCCACCATTGTTCACCTCTATGTCAGTACTGATGGGACACACTGCAAACTTTTTGCAGATCCCCTGGGCGACCGACAGAGCCCCGTTTCGGACACAGGCAGTGGCTCCTCAAACACAGTCCTTCCCACCGTTCCCTGACTTTATGGAGGAGGTGCACCCCTCTGGGATCAACAGGCGTCAGAGACGGGTGTGTTGAAGCAAGCTGTTCATCTTGCTTCACTGGAAGGCGCGGAAAAGTTGGTCCTGGCAGGATTTCCCCCGGTTGACTCCACCATTACGTCCTCGGTTAAGGCTCAGCCAGTTGGGGGATTGCCTAGGGACCCGATGTGCTGGAACCCTCAGTGCAGGGTTACGGAAACACACCTATAGAGGGAGCTACTGTGCACAACAGTTACGTACTGTAGTTCCGTTTCGGACCTCTCCCGTTCCAAGGAGTTACATATACATCCGTGATGGACCCTCTTCAGGTCTCGGTACTCCAGAAGGAAGTGGCTGCCTTGCTGTGCAGAGAGGGGTTCTACTCAGGATATTTTCTGTTAACCAAGAATGACGCCGACTTTCGCCCCATCATAGACCTGAGATTCTTCAACAAGTTCTTCAAGGAGAGGAGGTTCCAAATGTTGACTCACCATCACATTCTCCAGTCAGTCCGGCCAGCCGACTGTTTACCACTGTGGACTTATGGGACACGTATTTACACGTTCCCATTCGTCCGACTTCTTGGTGGATTGTATTTGGGAATGGTTTGGGAAGGCGCAGGTCAATCTCATCGCCTCAGTGGAGACGACGCATTGCCCCCTGTGGTGTTCCCTCCACCGCTTAGGCGGTCCACTCAGCGTCAACGCCCTAGCCCACGAGTGGCCCAGGTCACTCCTTTACACATTGCCACCAGTACTGTTGCTCCCGGCTTTCTTGGAGAAGGTCCAGTTAGAAAAAGCGGCAGTTCTCCTAGTGGCCCCTTGGTGGCCCAGGAGAATCTGGTTCGTATCTTTATGCCAGCTCATACAAGGCCAGCCAGAACCAGGAAGGTTCCAATTATGGGTCTGGCCCCTGAACGGGACCACTGGACAGTCCTACTGCTATCAGACGCAGTTGTGGGTACTTTGCAGAAGTATTTTCAGAATTAATGTCTGATGACCCAGTTTCTTGCCCCATATCAGTTATCTTGCAGTTTCTGCAAGAACTGCTTGATGTTGGTAGGTCACCTTCCACACTGAAGGTGTACCTAGCGGTTATCTCTGCATGCCATGTCCCCGTCGATTCGGTATCTCCAGGTGCACATTTTTTGACTACCATGTTTCTTAAATGTGATCGACAATTACACCACGCGGTTCTACCTGAATGCAGCCTTGATGTTGTACTGGAGGCTCTCACGATTGAGCCCATGCACTCCACTGTTGAAGCATCTGTCTATGAAGACAGCCTCCTTCTTGGCTATCACCTCCAAAAAGTGGGTCAGTGAGCTACAGGCACTGTCTTTGCACAGTTCTTGTATGCCGATTTGGGATGATGGCAGAAGGGTGTCACTGTGTACAAACCCTGTTTTCCTCCCCAAGGTGATCACAGCTTTCCACATGAATCAGTATGTGGAACTGGAGTCTTTCCATCCACCTGAACTTTCTTCTTTGGAGGATAGGAGATTGAACCTCCTCTGCCCAGTGCGGGCAGTTAAGTGGATAGAACAAGAGCTCTGCGTCATTCTGACCAGCTCCTTGTCACGGTTTACAGACCCTAGGACAGCCCCTATCAAAACAGTGCCTGTCCCACTGGATTGTGGATACTGTCTCTGCGGCGTATGACAGTGCTGGCTTACACTCACCTGGGAGAGTAGCTGCGCACTCCACTAGAGGGCTGGCTACATCTTGGGCCCATCATCCAAGGAAGAGGACTATTGGCAGCTCTGGTATAGAGAGCTCAGAAAATACCTAGCATACATAATGTTTTGGAGGTCATCTTCTCTTTCAGGGAACCAGGGTTATGGCAAGTAACCTAACCCTAACCGTGTAGCCTTCATTAAACCATAAACTACCAAAAAACATCTAAACAAGTATAACATTTATATATGTGTAGTTTTTAAACTGTCGTTGAATTTAAATGTAGCTGCCTTCTCTGTGAATCAATAGATAACCATTTAAATCATTGTAAAGTGGGCGAATAATTAACTTTGTATTACTGTGTAAATGCATTATTTGAATGGCATACGGGTTCTTTGAGTGACCAATTAATTACACAGTCAGTGTTGGAAAACAAATGAACATCACCAGAATGCTTAAAATGGTCAGAGCAGTTCATCCTAAAACAAAGCAGTTCCACATGATAAGGTTAAAGTTGTAGGAAAGAATTTTAGCAGGTAGTGGTATATGAAAATTACCTGGTCATTAAGTAGAGTACATTTTATTGCAGAACATATCTCTATTAGCAGGTAGTTAGAGATTAATTTACAGCAAAGCTTAAGTACCTTTATGCTTAGAATAATTATAGAATAATTACTCACAGGAAAATAAAACCTGCTTGAAATAGACACGTCAATACCTAAATGCATGTATTGTCTTTTTAATGCATGTGAAATATGAACAGGGTAAAGTTTATAAGTGTAGTTATTGAGAGGCAGAGCAGAAGAAGCACAATGTCATTCTGGGTCATAGGTTTAATTAAAATGTTACTCTAAGAAGGTCAAAGGAGCCAGACTAGAAATGAGGTCGTGAGGGAGAATTTTAATGTGGATGTAACAATTACATGACAAGAATTTAAAACTCCAATACAGTATACTACACAGGTTTAAACACATTCCAGAAGATTCTAGCTATATAACCAACTATTTGTAGCTATTGTCTATACAACAGTGAAAACCATTTCGCATTTAGCTGAGTTTCCTGAACTCCCTCTCATGACATCCATCAGTCTTCAGTCACACACGCCCCTGGAAAGTGGAGGCCCCAGAGCAGAATCGAAAGTAATGTTTTCATCTGCAGAAATCTTCACTCACTTGATAATATATTTAAAATGTTCCTAGAACAGTTCACTGTAATTTCAGTTTTATTTTGGTTAAACCATAGTTAGATGTACCCATATTTTGCATAAAAAGTATAGCTGCAGCTTATAAGTGTTTTCTTACTTAGTAGAAGAAGCATGGTACTTCATGTTGCAGTGTCCATTGTAAATAGATTCGGATTTGAATAAAATTGTTACTGTTAAAGAGGGCTGCAACAAGGGGTACATTTTAACCTTCATAGGTTCAGAACACATTACCAAAGTAAGGTTCGAACTTCGATGGTACTAATTTTCAATATTTACTGGTGACGTCACCATAGCTACTAGTTATATTTAATTGAAAATCCTATTATATTACAGGTAAGCCATACAAATGAAATAAAACATTCACATGTATTTTAAAAATATGTTATACAGAACAGTAATCATGTTTTTATAATTTAAACAAGAATAAAAATACACGTTGTTTACGTACACATAATTGATGCTGCTTGCGATATACTGTATACAGTAAGCTTGCATTGCAGCAGCACCAACTGCAGCTGACATTTTTTTCAGTACAGCTTACGCTATACAACGCTTTGCTGGTAAGATGATGAATGAAGAAATTAAAGGTTTGCCTCTGGATAACACAAGCTGTAGGGGGGAGGGGTGGACGATGCTCAGTTTTTGCTAACTAAAATTATTAGTGTTAGCGTATATTTTGTATGTTTCAAACATATTCTACCGTAGTACTTCTGTTACACTGTCTTGTATATGTATATATGTATTCAGTACATATTTTACTGAAGCACTACAACTGCTATAAGTACCCCCTCAGTGCTTTGGCATAATATACCCTGCTCCAAAACACGGCAGCAGCGCCATATAGAGTTGCTACATATACCAATTAGGTAGTGGATTTGAAGACAACAACTTTTGTTTAAGTAATGTGCGTTATATAAATCAAAAGTTCGAATTTTGCATGTGAGTGACTTTTAATGTGTGACTTATTGTATTTACACATTGTCAAACGGTTTCTGTGAACAGAGAAAAAAAGAAGAATGCAGTCTGACGAACCTTTGAAGATTTAAAACTACCTTTGAATTCCTGGCTAGCGAATGAACCTTCAAGCCTTCCAACCTTCTAACACAGCCCTACTGTTAAAACATCTTTCCAATACGTTACAGAATTTGGTTTGATGCAAAGGATATAGTATCCTAACAACTGTATATTATGTTCTCTTTAAGCTTCACACCCAGGCAGTTCACTATTGAAGACGGGGTGACCTCCGCCCTTGGGTGTATTTTGGGTTATTTTATAGTGTGGGTTATGTAGCACAGGTGATTTAAAATATACGTTGGTATGCGAGCATGGGCAAGTCACAATTAATTCATGTGCAGACTAGGTCCGAGCCAGACTGAATGATTAGCAATTGAGTCGCGGCGCAGCTGTATATAAAGAGTCATGGTTTTCTCGCTCAGGGTTAGTGTGTTCAGAGGCAGAACGAGAGACATGAGTCGTGAGATAATGTAGAAAAGAATTGTTACTTGTTTGTTCTGTGCCTGTTTTGTCTGTTTATTTTGTCCACTGTACCATTTTGTTTCTTTTGTGACATTGTTTTGCACCAGCACATTCAACCACTGTGCTGTGTCTCTGAATTTTCTGGTCTAGCGTCACCCTCAAGCCACTCCTGTTATAGAGACCAACACAACTGTTACCTTTAACCATACCAAACAGTAACACACTGCAGAAAAACACAGGTCAGGTCAGCAGCTGTATCAGGAAAAGGCTCTTTATTTTGAACTCACCTTTAAATCAACTATAGAAGCTCCAATCAAAATTGAATTTTTTATTTTATTTCAGTGCAAAAGGTAAATTTCAATAAACATACCTTATTGTGTTTTATGTAAAAATCACATTATAAGGAGAGTAAAAGCTGTGCAACTTTACCTCGACCTAGGACTTTGAATGTTCACTTTAAAAACCTTTCACAATGGTCACAAGTCCTGCTGTTTCTTCTTGAACCTCTGCCAGGGCTGATGTTGTATATATTGCATGGAGTATTACCAGCACATTGTTTGTTTCTGAGGCAGGTGCAGGAAATACAATACCCAATATCAACAAATAAAACATTAGTAAATAATCATTAATGTCTGTAACGGACTTCAGTAGCAGATCACATCCCACTCGAGGCTCTGCCTCTTGTGAGTTCGGGGTTCTTTTTTCCTCTTACCATGACAGAAACTGTGTTGTCCCTATTCTGCAAGTCAGTTTTGGTAACCTTCCTTTCTGACAATCAAATCCCTTTTCTCCAAGCACATCAAGGAGAAATAATATTCCTTCATGAATTATACATGATCCCATGAGCAATGTCATCTTTATTATAATCTTCTGCTTTAGTTTTGCCAATAAAAAAAATAATAAAGTAGTGTTTTCGTCATGCTTGGACAGATCAGGCCACATCATTGGCCATAAGAAAATTGCAATTCACTTCATTTAAATCTTGAGGTTATCAAGACTGCAGTACAAAAAGTTCATTATCGACATATAATTGATGAGTAATAAGCTGTGACACTGCACTGCTTTGTATAATTACCTAATAATGACTACTAGCACATGGTAGTAGTCCTATTACACCTGGGAAATGGGTCAGCTCTAGATAAGCCTCCCCGAATTTTCTGTATGAAGGTTAACCATCTGGAACATTACACTGCTCAGTATAATGGGATACTACCTGCCTAAAGGATTCAATAGACAAAAAAGACATTGTACTCCACCCCAAACCAATGACCCATGGTCACCAGCAGCCAGAATCTGTGATGGGTGTTGCTTTTTTTAAAATTTCTTGCCAGCATGTCCTTACTACTCTAGCGAATCTTTCTACAGAACTATAACAGGCTTAGAAATTAGCACCTGCAAATTACATGTGTTGATTTTGTCTGGGGCGGGTACATTTCGCATACTAACAGAAGTGCATCTGTTATTATAACTGGGTGTGGCGGCAATGCATCTCTACCGCACTCTAACCTTTCTCTTGGTAATCTTGGTTTATGTATGTGTAGATTTACACTGCCTGCAGTAATGGCGGTTGGCATTTAGTGTTTCAGCTGATTAGCACTAAGCATTGCCATGCGAGGACTACAGCATTCCGCTACTGTAAAAGTAAAAGTATATTTGAATAAAAAAAAATTAAGCTTTTGCAATTCTATTGTTTATTATAGTTGTTGCAAATAGTTTAACGCTCTCCGTTTTTGAATAATTACAGCAATTGTATTCTGCAATGGAATGCATACAACTGTTCAGTTTATGAAGATGGCTAGTGGAAGAAAAAGTTCATTTCAAGACTTGCTACAATACAGTAAAAATTGATCCATTCTTGGAAAAAATGTATCCTCACTACTATGCATGTTGCAGATGTTTATTAAGACTTGTTACAGAATTGCAGCCAACAGTTAGATTCTGACTCATACTGTAATCAAGAGGCACTTCTCAGAGTATCAGGTGGTGGCCCAAGTAGATTTTTTATCTCAGCCACTCTTGAATCCTTTTAAAATCCTAAATTCAATACTTTACAATGTACTTAGAGTGTACAGTTGTACTGGTTCAGTAGATATGATTTCCTAATCCCTTAGGAAAATGTATATGATAATATTCTGAATAAACCCTAGCAGGACCATTAGCAGACAACAGCACTGCCATCAATGGCAAAACAACAGCTTTCAAACAAACCAGGGGTCCTTCTACAGTACACACATGCTGATATGGTAGCATGCCATTGCAATGAATTACAAGTGCAAATATGATAATCAACACTGGTGTATAAGTGAAAGGGTACCCTACAGGCTACTCTTTTCGGGTTGAGCTTCTAATTGGTCTCTGCAAGCAAGCTACTAGTCACTACGCAATCATGTACATTTGGCTATGTAAATGCTGTATTATCTTTTAAACCGTTAGTGCATATTGTAACCTGCTTGCGCAAGCCTCACCTGAATCAATAAACTGTTCATAAACTTACTGTTTGAAATGCTGTAAACATATGCAATGTTGTGTTGCAGAATATAATTCATAAATAAAATGTATGGCATGTACACATTTGTTTATTATTTATTTAAATAAACAAAAAGGTATGTGTCAAAAAAGTATACTTCTGTGTTCGATTTTTTGTCTTGTCCTCTAGTCTGGCAATGGAAGTTTAAGGCAAGGTCAAAACAGTACAATACAATAGTCGACACGTAGTATAGATTGTGTTAGATTGTGTACAATATGATTACCTTGAATTGGTTAAAACAAACAAAAATAGACTGTTAATAAAAGTAACTTGCTACCTAGATTCAGAACTCAAACGAGCCATTCTGATTTGAAATGCACAATATGGCTGAGACAAAAATCTACTTGTGCCACCACCTGCTACTCTGAGAAGTGCCTCTTGATTACAGTATGAGTCAGAATCTAACTGTTGGCTTCAAAAGGAGGCAGTGTTGTCCAGTGATTAAAGTCCAGGGCTTGTACCCGCAAGGTTACCGGTTCAAATTCCACCTCTGGCACTGACTCACTGTGTGACCCTGAGCATGCCATTTAACTTTCTTGTGCTCCATCCAGTAGATGAGATGTATACATGGCTGCTGCCATGAATATTCAAACTTGTGGTAAAATAAACAGACAGATAACAATAGCTGTATGTGTCTATATGCATGTATATTACACCTGCTCTTTAAAGACAAACGTGCTTACTTCAAATAGCAAATATAAGTCCAGAATTGTCAAGGCATTTTAGTACTTTGCCTTTGCATTGACCCTAACAGCTTTATTTTCCTTTCACAAAAATGGCTCCACTAGGTATAAGGACCTTTAGAAATCTTATCTGTACTATTATGTCTATTTCATTTTAAAATCACTAGTCAAAATGCTCACCAGGATACTGAGAACAAAAAGCAATCCCATCTATAATTATCAATCCCTAAGGCGGCATTCACACTGGGTCCGTTTCAAACAGACTCGGTCTGGTTCGTTCAGTTAGAAACAGTGTATCAGTGTGCTTGTTGTTCATACTTATTTGCAAGCAAAGGGACCAAGTTCGTTTGTATGCAAGCTAATGTTCTTTTTTTTTTTGTCTATTTCCGTTTTTTTAAGGACTGAGTTTGTTTGTGTTCGCAATGTAGTATGCAAGTGCACTGTTTGTTTATATGGTGTGTGAACCATATGTTTACAATATCCTGCAAAGCATGTTGAAAGATGACAGCTATTGCTCTGGTTTTTAATATAGCATGTTTTAGATTCTTACATATTGCTGTGGAAGAAAGCACTGGGGGAGCACTTCGCTAATTTAATTAATACATTTCTTGAATGCCTACAGTAGGAGAATGCAGTTTACACAATTCTGCACGGTTCTCCTAATGTCGGCATTAAATAAAGTAATTTAAGAAAAGACTGAATATATTTTATTATTTTTGTGAGTTTTACCCAGTTCCGCAAGATTTTGGTGTCTGACCAAATTTTCTACCACAGCCTCAGTCTCTCACACTGTCCATGTAGTTTAGGATTAGCAGATTTCCACAGTGAAAAACAGGGATTTTTTTTTTCTTTAATTTACTGACCACGTAGCAACTCTGCAGCCAAAAATAACAGTATATAAAAAAATAGCACAATAATAATTTAAAAATTAAACATCGGGTGAATTTATTGCAGATGATAATTCATTATTTTATTTTTATGTCGTCATCTAGTCAAAGTATGCCAAATTTAAAAAATAGATAAGCCATTACCATTTAAACATATTGTATACACATAATCACAATGGTTAAACACATAATCTTGTTTGTTTTATTTTTGAATGGCGCTAACACACAACCTAATACATTACTCTGCTATTAACTTACTGAGCAGGGTGATACAGTGGGCGCATTGTTTTATTCACCGGTTGCTCCACCGGTGAGCCTATGTGCTCACCGAACTGTTAGTCAGCCACCAGATTCGCCAATTTGTTGCCAATTGTTTTTATAATTTTTTCTCCCAATTTGGAACAGCCAATTATTTTTAGGCTCAGGTCACCGCTACCACCCCCACGCTGACTCGGGAGCGGTAAAGACGAACACACCCTGTCCTCCGAAGCGTGTGCCGTCAGCTTCTTTTCACACTGCAGACCCACCATGCAGCCACCTCAGAGCTACAGTGTCGGAGGACAACGCAGCTCTGGGCAGCTACAGGCAAGCCTGCAGGCGCCCGGCCAGACTACAAGAATGCGTGGTGAGCCGAGGACACCCTGGCCGACATAACGTTTAAACAATTCTAGTACTAGCTGCCATATTTAAAGTCACCAAACTGTTGTTTTAATCCAGTCACCGGTGGATGTATCTCCGGCTCACCAATACATTTTCAGTGGTGAATAAAACAATGCGCCCAGTTTTGTACTTATTATTGGGCCAGTTAAAATTGTATCCGGGTCAGTAAACACACTACCTCAGTGACCCAAGAGGCCAGTAGTAATAAATCTAAATGTAGCCTCAATACTGTTCCCGGAGGGCCGATGTCCCTCCTGATTTTTGTTACAACTGTACCCAGATCAGCGGTTCTCAAACTGGGGGGCGGGGACTGTATCCTAGGGGGATGTTAGAAGGTTCAGGGTTTTTTTTTTTTTTGTTTGTTTTTTTTTTTAAATTATAAATAAATAAACACAGCGCACATCTCAACCAAGGCTATACTGTATAACGGCCAGATTCTTTATTTGGGCTGTATTGGCTATTTTGATTGGATCGCGAATAATACTTCCACCAATCAGAGGGTTACATACAGTGCTTGCAGCGATCCCGCCCTCTGGCAGACTGGTACATAGAACAGGTTAAAGAAGCACTGGACAAGAGAAATAATGTGTCAGTTATCAAAGCGGATATGAGACTGGCAGTGATGAAGCCTATTTGCTTGAAAACATTATAAGTAGACCAGACATTTACATCAATGGATTTAAAAAATGTGGAATTGATGATGCGATCAGAAAACCAGAGGCAGTGTAAACTAAGTCTGCTACTGTAATAGGACTATTCTTTTTTTATGTTTAGCATTTTTGTGTTGTTTTTTAGAAGGGTTTAATTAAGTAATAGCCAAAATTGTTTGTGTCAGACAATACTGCCCTATAATTACTGCATGGTAGTACTGTGATCGTTCCACTGTGACAGCAAATGCTTATCATAAAGCTTTATTGGTCTAATTCACTGGATTTTGAGTTTTGTGGCTCCATGGCAAGCAGACAGTTACCAGTTGGCTATTAAAGGCCATTTGAAAAAATCCAAATGGTCAACCAACTGCCAGTTAGCCATGCATTATCTAAAAAAGCAAGTAGCTTCAAATTATATTTTCAAAGTTTTTTTTTTTTTAGTATATATTGTCAAAGTCTATCTCTTTATTAAGAACCAACACCACCACACCTAGGAAGTGGGTTTACTTTTGTATTGCTGGCAATACAGAATAGGCATTCAATAGAAGACGATGGCTCTGCCTACCGTAAAGACTGGCTGATTCTAGCCTGTGTACAGTAAATACATGGGTTATTGGCAACTATACCAAAAAGCAGCAGACCAAAGCACAATAAACACAATATTTGTTTAATCGAAATAAGAACCCTTAGAATGAATGCAAACATAAAAACGAAGGGGAGCATAAGACTGTGATGTAATGTCAGGCTAAATACTCTTTGAATACTGTGTGACTGAGTATGATAAATAATCACGTGCAGTACAACTATCTTGAACATCACTGTGTTTGCTCCTAAAACAATAACATTCAGTCATCTGTGCTTTCCCTTTCATGTACATACTTTTTTGTCCCCTTTCATCTTATCTTACACCCACTATATTTCCATATCATGCAAATTGAACACTGAGGCGTGAGGTTACATTTTGCTTTTTTTGGAGTAGTTTAAAGAATACCGCTTCACAAAGCACGCCTGCATCGTAACAAATAGTCTTTAAGCTGTCTTTTAAAATCTTAAAATACTAAAATACATTTTTTCTGCCATAGTTTCATCCTCTATAACTAAAAGACAAGGAGATCTTATCATTTTGTAATCTGCTAGGTTAGTCGTTGCCATGGTAATATGAATACTGTATACAGCAACACAGCTATCTTATTTGGCAAAAGTAGGGACATTTGGGGACCAGTATAAACAGGTTTTGTGTTACAGCTGCATTTACATAATTGTGTGTCAATTCATTACATTTAAAACCATACAGCTCTGTTCCTTGACATCTAATATGAAACTGAGACATTTTCCCCAAGACCTTATTATTTTTTATTTAGAAAAGTAATATTCCAGAAAAAAAAAAAAAAAAAAAAAAAAAAAAAAAAAACAGTTGAGGATATATCTGCTTTTCAAACTACTGCTGCAGATTGGGTCTTTGTCAACAAGTGTAGTGTTATTTTCAAGTGCGCGGATCAAAAGTCGTACGCAACGCACTGCGCTTGCTCGCGCATGCCTGCAACTTCTTAACAACTTCCAATTTGGAAACACGGAAGTGTCCGTTCAAATCTGTTACGTTATGCTGTTTTTGGTCTTGTTCATCTTTTTAAATTTAATTTATCTTATTTTTACCATATGCAATAAATTGGTCTTGTACATGTTTTTACTTCTGCAACTTTGTGGTGGACTTCTCATTTTGTCTTGTTCGTCGCGGATTGTTTTTTGTTTCTTTCTTTTTAGAGAAATTGATAGTCTAGTTCCAGTTTAAGTTTTCAAAAAAAAAAAAAAAAAAAAAAAAAAAAAAAAAAAAAAGTATAATTAACTTAGCATTTGTTTTGTGTCTATAGCTTTGTATTGAGGAGAATGCTAAATCAGACGATTTAAGCAGAAATAAAGTGTAGGTACTATACTGTGTGCAAAGAAAATGTAACAATGGAGAAGTGAACGAGAGCGAGAGTGAGAGCGAGAGAGGAAGGTAAAAATAAAGAAACAAATAAGTATGATCAGTGATGGCTACTGCCCAGCCTGATCGCATTGTTTAGGGTTCGTGATTTGTTTTTGTTTTAATATTTCTTTTGCTCTGTGAGCACTGTTTTTGTTAAAATATTTTATTTATTTTTTGTGTTAAAAATAAATGGCGCCACAGCGTCTTTTGCACTGCAGTACTTTGTATTTGTTCCTGCATCTGGCCTGAAGTCACCACTCAGCCAAACCTGTCACTGGTACATTATTCTTAATACTGATAATAATGGAATGAGTAACTTATTTTTTTTAAGAAAATAATCGAGAGTAGTGTCCATTATTGCTTATAAAGATCCTGAGAATAAACATGTATTACGTCATTACAATCATTCAGGTGAAACAATGTCTTGTAATTTGCCCAAACATCAATATTTTTCAACAAAACTTTCAGGAAGTATTTTAACATCCTTCTGGTCATAGAATAACATGTTTTTATCCATGTATCTCTAAGAAGAATACATAATAAAAAATACTTTACATTAAAAAAAAAAAAAGAAATATTGTGTTTAAAAAAAAAGCTAAAAGTTTGTATGGGTTCTGAAGTACTTTATAATGTTCCCCAGAGTGTTCTGAAAAAAAGGACACAATTTCTGAGATGCTACTGTAAAAAATTGATTTTTAGAGAAGTAAATACAGCCAAAAAATGCCTGGTCCTAGGGGAGCAGCCCACTAAAAAAATGCTTGGTCCTGAAAGGGTTAAATAAGCACTTACCACTTATGCACAGCTGCAAAACACTCATTAGAAAGTGAAAAATGTACCTCGTTTTCACATTAGCGGAACACCCACCCATTGATTGCACATGTACCAAAATCTGACAAAGTACCACTTGCTGATATTACACGGGTCATATTTTGGTATGCATATCACTTTCTGAGGGTGGACCACTTTCACACTACACCTGTGCCATTGTTGCACCAAGGTCGAAGGCTGCTGAAGCCATAGCTCGATCCTATTATATTTGCCTACTACTTCTTCCTGTTCATTATACCACTCATTTGTCTTTGCTAGAAGGAAGTTCTAAATCGTGAAATTACGGTATTTGTTCACAAAAAAGAACTGTTTAGAACATCGCACACACAAATTCTACACACAAGGCTATGAATTGGCAGTATTTATGAACACGTAAGTAATATTAGTGCATGGAGCCCACAGTACACAACATACAGCCATATGCTATGTAAGTTAAGAAACTAGTGTAATGCTATGAAGCAGGTGTACATTACAATGCAAACTTTAAATAAATACATTCTCAGATATCAAGTATGAAGACAATACACAAGTTTATCCAAATCATTTTAGCACAAACTGAAAGGTAAACAATCAAGAATTATTATAAGTGAAACTCCCTGTGACATTGTTTTTAACTCCTGTCTTCAATATATTTCAACAATGCATTATGTTATCTTGCAGAAGTCCACACCTCCTAGACATGAGCAACAACCTTTGCTCAACTAGAAGTTTAAGTCAATAAAGTAGAAACATTGCAATATTTGGGAAAAATGTATACATTATTCTTTGTAATGTGCTTGTTTAGAACAGGTACGTTTGAGTTAACGTGATTCGCCCACAGTACGTGAAAAAGTAAGGCAAGTGCAGAAATGTACAGTACATGTAGGCTACATTACTGCAAATTGTTTCCAGCGAAGAACTATGTGATACACATCTGGATGGTCTGTTTTTGCAAATATGGACACCTCCTGGTGGTGTCAGAGTTTCAGTTTTGATTGTATTTTCATCAGGACTCACCTCCTCAGCTACAGAAAACCCAGCTTTTTCTGAAGCAACGCTGCATTGTTTGCTGACTGACAGAGTTCCCAGCATGCTTTAGTGCGCACAGCATCTACCAGATAAATTTTATTTACACACTGAATTTTCGTGCTGATGCTTGTTGCTTTTCTCTTTCCGGCCATGCTTGCTGTTGCAGTCAGTGCTGTTTTTTTAAACTCTAGATAAACCTGACACTGCGTACAGAGTTTAAATAGCCATGGTACAGTACAGGGGTAATCGCTCAGTAACAAGCTGACTGATTGATATGTTAAGCTTTTACTACAGTGAAGTGCTGCCTTTTTTATTGAAATCTGTGTGAATGGCAAGTTAACAAGAGGAAAACAGCTGATTGGTGGATTAGTAAGAGTGACACTACCGTATAAGCAGTGTGTTTATTATTTAAATCTATGTGAATGGTACATAACGAGATCCAAACAGCTGAGTTTGCACAAAATATATGGTGTGCTTAACACGTTATAAACAATGTCTTTGTTATTGAAATCAATGTGAATGGCAAATGGCTGATATAAACGGCTATCCGCAATAACCCTGGACGGTGTAAGTGGTGGATACTGTATCACATAAAACATGCCACCATTGGATGTCACATAATCAGGAGCTTTGTGTGTGTGTGTGTGTGTGTGTGTGTGTGTGTGTTTGTGTGTGTGTGTGTGTCTAGATTTACCAGCTCAGATGTCAATGTATAACATAACTAAGGAGATGGTAGTTAACAATGTCTTTTACTTACATCCATGATCACTGTCTGGCAACAACAATTCACAATAAAAAACAATGTTTTGCCGGCAAAATAACATAGCACACTATGCAAAACCTGCGTGCACATAGGATATGCTTTTCACTATGCTTTTTTCTAAATGAGTTCAACTGAATATTACTAAATCACACTTAGCAGAGAAGTTTTGCTGAAGACATGTCATTATTACCATACCTAATGCTTGCCCTATGGTAAATTTTGATTTTAAATAAAATTGGGAAAGTATATATTTTTTTTTACATAAAGCGAGAGACAAGGCAGATAAAATCATTATAAATAAAAGCAGAAATCTGTCTCTAATCATGTCTATATATAGGACAAAACATTAATACATGGTCTCTGCTAAATACATATTTATTATTATTATTATTATTATTATTATTATAATATAATAATAATAATAATAATAATAATAATAATAATAATAATAATAATAATAATAATGCAAGAAGGGATGCAGTGAAGTTTAGAAAGATTAATCAATTAATACAAAAAAATCCTAAGGCAGGAGTTATAAATTAATAAGATAATTTATATTACAGAAAGCGTTTTTTGTTTTTTTGTTTTGTTTTTTCCATTAAGCTCGCTGACATTAATTTATTTCTGAATCTCCTTAGTTATCTTATAAATTGACCACTGAGCTGGTAAATCTACACATTTACCGGTTAATCTATAGATTTACAGATTTTACACGTGAACTGTGAACTTTAAACAAGCTGTCGTTATAAACAAGTTGTCTTTCAAAGTTTGTCTCTTGTAAGACATCAATGATGGATTATTGAAAATAGCAGCTGTACAATACAACAATGACTTTGTTTGATATGTTGTATTTTTTTGGTCATAGGATAATAGGTAAGGACCAGGGGGATATGATTATTAGTATCCTGTTTGGTGCTTTTGTACAAAGCATCCTTTCTGTTTATCGTAGATACACATAACTCAGCTTTTCTAATGGTTGTGACAGGAAAACCATAGTTTCTGAAAAATGTACACATTTTATTTGTGTTCCTGCAAAATCACTATCACCACTGCAAATACGTCTCAGTCTTAATAATGGGGAGTATGGAATGGATTCACACCAAGCTTTCGCATGTGAAGAGTCATATCACAGGTATGAAAGAGTGTTTTTTTGTAGAAAACGGTGGTGTTGATGGTAGTATTAGAAGCAGTGATGGTGATGTCACTGCTTGTATACTCCAGAGTTGGGTGGAACTGGTCAACAAAATGAATGAAATCATTAAATTCTTCATTAGTGTTAATTGAGATGCTGAATATGTCATATATGAATATGAATATGACTCTGGCTCTGTTCCTGCTGCCCTCAAGCTTGCCAGAGTCATGCCAGTACTCAAAAAACCTTCCCTTGACCTGTCTGACATCTAATTTCTGTCCCATCTCCAATCTCCCTTTTCTCTCAAAAACCCTCGAATGGGCTGTAGCCAGTCAGCTGATGAAACATCTCACGGACAACAATCTGCTTGAATCTCTACAGTCTGGTTTTTGGCTGCATCACAGTACTGTACTCAATGCTTATGCTAGTGCTCCCTCTGTGACACCATAGATCATGGCATTCTTCTTGACCGATTTTAGAAGTATGCTGGAATCTCTGGAAACTGTCTATCCTGGATGTCCTCTTACCTATCCGGATGCATGCAGTCTGTTTTTTATGCTGGACGCAGTAGTGTTGCAAACCCAGTCACTTGTGTTGTCCCCCAATGATCTGCTCTTGGGCCCCTTCTCTTCAATATCAACATGCTTCCCTTGGGCCACCTCATCTGCCAACACGACCTCATGTTTCACTCCTATGCTAACGACACCCAGCTCTACTTAAAACATGACCCTGGTAGCCCCTCTGCCATGGTCCGGCTCTCTGCCTGCATTCAAGACATCGAGACCTGGATGTCTGCCAATTTTCTTCAACCAAATACTAACAAATCTGAACTCCTTCTAGTAGGATCTAAAGCTCAACTTAAGAATCTCAACGTAGCTGCCCTGAACCTCGGAAATTGTCTGCTGCTGTCTTCCTCCACAGTAAGAAGCCTTGGTGTACTTCTGGACAGCAACCTCTCCTTCAATGCCCACATCTCCTCCGTGGTCAAATCTTCCTTCTACCATCTTATAAACATCTCCAAAGTCTGTCCCTACCTTTCCCTCCCAGATGTGGAGATACTTTGTCAAGCGTTTGTCTCCTCTCAACTCGACTACTGCAACTCTCTATATGGTGGTCTCCCAGCACACACCATAAACCGACTGCAGCTAGTTCAGAATGCTGCTGCCAGGGTCCTTACCCGATGTAAAAAACGTGATCACCCCCCTCCGAATTGCTCAGCTGCACTTGCTACCTGTAAAGTTTAGGATTATGTTCAAAACTCTTCTGCTCACCTATAATGCCCTTCATCACACAGGTCCCGAGTACTGCCTCAACCTGCTGACTCACTATGTCCTTACCCGCAAGCTGAGGTCTTCCGACTCTAGCTTACTTGTTATCCCCAAGCAAAAACGCACCACACTTTTAGCTTCATGCTTCCGACTCTCTGGAACTCTCTCCCAGCTTTGGTGAGTGATGCTCCGACTGTAGCTCTCTTTAAATCAACTCCCAAAAGCCACCTGTGCTCTCTTGCTTTCCATGCTCCTTAAGCCTGATATCTGTTATTAGCTGCTGCTACTATTTCACGTATTGTTACTATCATGTATTCTGCACTTTCCACTATATTTATTGTACTATTTCATGTATTCTGCACTTTCCACTGTATTGTACTATTTCATGTATTCTGCACTTTCCAGTATATTTAGTGTACTATTTCATGTATTATGCACTTTCCACTGTATTTGGTGCACCATTTCATGTATTATGTTACTATCATGTATTATGCACTTTCCACTGTATTCAGTGTACTATGTATTATGTTACTATCATGTATTATGCATTTCTCTATTTGAAGTATTATGGATTTATTGCATCTTGTAAAGCGCTTTGTGATGGTGTTCCACTATGAAAGGAGCTATATACAATGAAGACTGATTGATTGATTGATAATAATTTTAAGTGTAGGTGTCAACTATGGAGGGGTTTGGGGTCCCCAGCCCTCGCCGGAATTTTAAAGAATTTAGATAACAAACACATGCACATACAGTACAATCTGCACAGTTACTGTCTTTTCCAATGAGCACGCACAGAGGTTGACTGAGTCTAATCTCACGCAGCGTGAGTTTGCTGTCTCAACGTCCAGAACAAGGCGACGGCAATATCTTTTACTATATTTTCACATGTGTGTGGCCAATTTGAAAATAGTTTGCTGGAAAAGATTTCTGTTTATTTTCAAAAAGATTTCAAAAAGTGTGGGAACTGTTCTGGCTACAAAAAAAAGTGCAGGAGCTCCGGTCCAGTGTGTTCCGTCAGGACTCGAACACTGATGTTTGTAGACATTCATGTTTGGTAAACTGTCGGGTGAGCTGTGCGAGACTTCTCCAACTTATATGCATATTAACAAATTAAAGCTTTCTATTGGTTTAAATAATTATTGTTTATAGGTATTGTGGCAAGCTGTGGGGAACTTTGTGGGTTACGAAATGGTCAGACTGGCCGAGGACATGAACGCTGATTACTGTTTCTTTGCTTATTTATAATTACCAATCATTTTCTTTCTTTAGTCTATCTGGTTATTTATCTATGATTACTGACTTTCCCCTCTATTTAAAATCAACATTTTATTTTTGGAATGTCACCCTGTGTTTCGGTTAGCTTTATTAATTATTGAATGTGCCCTTTGCACTGTAACTTGACAACAAACTGCAAACAGACCATAGCCTGCATGTACTGGAGATGCAAAAACTGGTCATGTCGTTTGACTTTACTTGGGGATTTAATATTTTTTTGCAAGTTTATTCTGCATATTTGTTTATTTAGTATTTGGTGTTTTTGTAGTTTTGTATTTGTTTCCTTTTTTTCCACATGTTATATTTCTTTGTGTAGTTATCACATTTCCTTTGTGTCCTTTTCTGTGCTCACCATGGTGTTGTTGTCTTTGTATAGATGTAGTCTCTCTACAAACCCTATTGCATAGTTTTGGTCTCTCTACAGACCTTAAATACTTGGTGTTTCTTTTTGAGCTTCAATCTCACCTGTTAAACTAGAAACCTGACATTTACTCCTCTCCAATTCTAACTTTCTTCTGATACATTAGAGTCCTGTGGTGCTCTTTTTTATACTTTATCATTTAATAACTGCTTTGAAAAACTGCTTTAAACTGCACTTGTGACCATTGACGTTCATTTAATAGAACGGGCTTGTGTGAATGAACTACTTGGAGTTCCCCTACCTCTGTACATAAACAAGAGGTGGTGTAGTTTTTGGGATGTATTTGGCTACATTTGAAAGGGCTTCAAATTTCCCCTGCCCTAACCATGGCAGATGCTACAAACTGTACGTTTTAGCAGAGTGAAACTGTGCTGCAGTAATTAAAATACTGGCTTAGTTTTAAAAAAAAATGTCTTAATAGTTGGAAAAAAATATACATATTTGCCATATTGGTGCTTTAAGTGCTTATTTCAACTGATATCGATCGCGGGGGTTACACATTAACATAGCCCCCCACCTTGGAATTTCAAAATCCGGCACCTATGATTGAACGCCCTAGTTCTTACCTATCTTACATATATATTTTAGAATTCTCCAAAAAGATCCCTTTATAGCTCCTATCCATCACTGATGTTTTACAAAAGAGACACAAATCTAAGATAATATTTAGTCCACAGTAACATGCAACCAAGTTGTGACAATCTTAAATTCTAATTTCCATGAAACAGTCACACTGTGCTACTTGTAAATAAAATTGACTGCATTGGTTGAGTGAAGTGTAACAAAACAGTGTTTAGCTGATCGCTTTGTGGAACATCTATATCTCCTGTTGCCAGATATTTTAACAAAAATGAACACCCGGCAGAAAACATCATAATCTGTGGGAGGAATCATTCTATAGGACAATGCAGCTAGGAAGCAAAAAGAAAGCAAATTCATTTTCAAATTAGGCACTTTGGAACCTCTTGGAATTAACATTCTATTCTGAAGTCATCTTGTCATCACCCTCCGGAGCTCTTCTTTTGAAAGACAACTTGTTTATAACAACAGCTTGTTTACAGCACTGCTTTTTCCACCCAGGGGTGCTTTCAACTAGGCAAACTTTCGCAAAAAACTGTTTGCTTTGAACAAGGCTAGTTGAACAGATTAAAAAACATTTCATGAACATTTCAAATATGAAACACATCCTAAAATCTGAAAGCAAAACGGTCGGATTAGCTATTTTAAAACTGGAATAAATACTTTTTTCTTTTTAAGTAAACAGACCCTCATCATCATCATCATCATCATAATAATACAATTATACACATTGTATCAATTTATCGAAAAATACCAATATTTTATGAGTAACATTGTAATATTAAACATACCTGAAGTAACTCTTTCAGCTTCTTTTTTTTGTCATATAACTTGAAAAAACTTGTCCATCCTCCATAGTCAAAAATGTTCTCCCAGCCTGTCTCCATTACTGTTCTACGTAAACCAAATCTTCAGAGTGTTCACCTCAGTTAGCAAACGTCTGAGGTGAACAGACCACCAACAGTGAAAATTTCAAACTGTTTGCAAACGTTCTCCTAGTTGAACACACCTCCACTGAAGAAGGAACGTCCTGATATAATGTAAGGATGTTTTTTTTTATTATTAATTCATATTTTTGTGTACCTGCATTACCTTTTTCTTTTTGATTTTGCATCTTTTGGTACATAGCAGTTTTCCTTTTGCAAATCGGTTTTCCTATTTCTATGCTAAAAAAAAAGAAAAAAACTTTAACTATACAGTCTTCAAAAACATTGCTTTCTTAACTGATTCATAAAACAATATGAACTGCAGACCTCGGCTCATAGTGGGAAACTAAAGACCACTCAAGAAGTGCTATAGTTACCATAGTTTCCCCACTATATATACATATACTGTATATCATTGGGACTGCACGGCCCGAAGTGGTTTATACCTGTCATTTTTGGAAAGAAAAAATAATTAAAACACATTTAAATTAAGACAAAACCAGAAACTTTTATTGTGTATACATCTGCAGTTAACTTCTTGCACTGGCATAAAATTCCCTTAGTGTTTTTGAGATATTTTGGACTGATTTCCATAAAATGAATGTACATATTTTTTTCTTTAAGTACATTAACCAGCCCATGCTGCAGTCTACCTTTAGTTTCTTCCTAACGACACATGAAGTACCCGAAGGTTCCTAAGAACAGGGACTAGTGTCTGAAGTAATAGATATTCTGTGTCGTAAATGCTTGGAAATAAAAGATAATTATATTTAAGGCCAGTCTAGCTGAGTCTCCTAAGTAGGTATTACTTGCTGCTCAAGTAACAATGGGGACGTAATGTAAGATTATGAGGAGCCCTGACATCCAGACAGCAGCAGTGTTATAAATCATTCAGCTGATACAAAACTCTGATAAGTGTTTATTTGAATGTGACTAAGCACCTGAGAGAAGGTAGCATTCAGGATAGAATTTCAACAACTGCTCCTTAGACCTATTGAAGGAAAAGCAATATATTAAAAAGCAAACAGAAACACACTGTTGTAGACGTTGAAATCTTATTCAGCATACCATTCCAGCTTTTCACTAGCGCAATTACTAAGACATACGTGAAGATACATACTTATTTAAGTTTGCCCTTTTCATCCCACAAAAACAAATCTTCCAAATAACCGTCTATATGTTTCAAACCTGACCCACAAAGACAAAGTGCATTTAAAAATAATACATTATCTGGAATGAATTACTAAATACAGGTATGAAACATGGGCTTTATTTTATCTAAGAAAACAGTTTTTATTTGTTAGAAACCTTTAATATTTTAGATCAGCAGAAAGTTTCATGAAGCCAGTAGCAGGTGTGTAGTGGCAAAACAAAGTAATGGCGCTGTCCTAAAAATCAATAATGGTACAATGTAAATAGTTTACCTTTACTAAATGTGACATATAATTAAATTAAATACCAACTGAGTCAACCAATACACACACACACACAGCCAAAAATGTAAAAGGAGACCACTCAAGGGACAGTCTAATAGTAGCCTCTTAATACAGGTGGTCTCTTAAAACAGGGCCCATAACTTATGAATTTTCTATTTGTCTCCGACATGCTCTCCGGTAATTACGTACGTCTTACATACACTGTAAAAACCAGAAGATGTAATATGAGCAAAAGGAAGTATGTAATTTAATAACATTCATTTAGATAATGCATTTACAAAACAAATTATTTTGTGAAAGTAATGAATGCTTGCCTGTCTCAGGTTTTAAATCTTTTGCAAATTTCAATGCCTGTGCCTGCCTTTCAGGTACGTGTTGATCCATTGCATCCTCAAACCAACGCCTGCATAAACACAAGATCTTTTTCGATTACTGTGCACATTGTTTTCATGCTCTTTATAAGTATAGCTTGTATTTTTCGATGTTCATTTTCCTTTTAACGGTTTGCCTTTAAGTCTTCAGCCGCTACATCCTAATTATGAAAACATTCTGTTAAATTAGCGGGAAAGAAGAACACAACACGAAACAGACACATTGCTAATGCAAGTTAAAGTAGCATCTGGGGGAAGGGATTAATGTCATTGCTTGCTCTTGTATTTGAATAACAAAAAAAAGGTGAAACAGAATCAGCATGTCAATCAGGACATCAAGGTAAAAAGAGACTTTGTTTTGTACTTAACAGTTTAATTAAGATATGCCAATGTCACTGATTTATCAGTGTGATAGCCGATCGTTTCCAGACAGTTTGACGACTATTATTTCAAAGTTTCTAGTACTGAAAAAGGACAAGTCTCCAGATCTGAAGGGACTAAACATATGTGTACTATATAGTATTTAAATATGTATCATGCACGTAAACCATTAATATTTGTGTTTTTTTTTTTATTTTTTATTTTTGTTTTTTTTTATTATTACCCGAAAAAGATCTGGGTATTTCTCATGGCAGGTACGAGGTTCTGACTTTTCTATCTGTGCCGACCGACCTCTAATATATATACATTGGTGTAACTCTGTACCGTCAGTAACCCCTTGCAGCCAGGGGATTCAGGGGATCCTAGGGATTCAGGGGACAGAGGGGTACACCTGGGCAGAAACCAGGGATGATGGCTAAATTATTACATTGTTGAAATGTTGTTGGTGGGCTACAGGCTATTTATGGGCTGCCTGCAAGCTCCTCAGGAGTGTATGGAAAGCTAGCTGAAGGTCTTGTGGAACAGCTGCCTGAGTTAGGTCCACTGTGTCTATGGAAAAAAATAATTGCCATTTGGACTCGCATCTCTTCACGTCTCCTCTGTTACTTCTCTCCAAATAGCTGGTATGCTACACTGGTCTCAGGAAGTGGGCTGTAGCGAAAATTCTGGAGCATCAAAAAGGAGACAGAGGAAAGTGTGCCTGGAGCCAACACACCGGCACTGACCGGGTGGTCAGCAGTAGAATGTGGCACTCTTCGCCAATGGCTGTGTGAACAGTTTGCTGCGCTGGAGGTGGAGAGCAGAGCCACAGTGGACACTGCCGAGAAGGAAGCCATCAGGGAGAAGCGGGACAAGCACAGCCAGCGGGAAGCAGCGGGGGACAGATCAGATGAGAAGGTGAGAGCACGAGCAGCTGCAGTGAAGACACCTGGGTTTGATGGGTCCGGCAGTTGGGAAGCATTTCATGTGCAGCTCAAGTTGCTGGGCATACTGCATGGCTGGAGCGAGGCAGAGAAGGCGAGCCGTCTGACCCGGACGCTGAGAGGGAATGCACAGCTAGCGCTACTGAGCCTTTCACCTGACAACCAGGGGAGCTATACAGTACTGACCAAGGCTCATGCACGCCACTTTGGGAACCTGGCTGATCGAGAGAGACAGTGAAACTCAGGCTGATACACTGCCTGTGTCAACTCGGAGGGAGCCTGGCCAGCCTAGCATCGTGGTTGGAGAAAGTTGGAGAAAGAAAGGAGCGGGAAGTGACGGCTGAAGAGAAACCAACAAGAAGCAAATCTGCTGTTTGCCAAACCCAACACTGTGGGATGTGTGTGGCAGGATGGAAGCCAACAGCAGCATACCTGCGTTGTCCTGACTCCCCACTCACCACCAGCAGCTGCCAGTGCTCCAGCTCCTGGGGCCAGCTCTGCTGAAACTGCAGCCAGTCTGGACACCAATACCCGACAGAAGTTTCCCAATCCCAGAAAACGACTCTGTGCTCGAGTAGAGAGGCCCGCTTCCAGAACCCCCTGCAGGACTAATATCATCCAACAGCACAGCCGGGAGAGTGGGGCTCAGCTCACCTCCAGAAGCAGCTGACATTCCGCCCACCTCCTGCATCGCTTTGTTGATCCCAGCTGTAGTTGTAGGGAGAACGACGGTGGGGGACTTCTGCCACTTCCATGTCCACTGGGAGCTGCTAGCACCACCTGGAATATACTACCGTGCAGCTGTGCACAATGACTGGGGGTCTGTTGCCAATTAGGGTGAAGCAGGTCATGGTGATCCAGCTCGAAGAATTATTCTGAGTTTGGGTTGCAGCCATCCAGGCGTGGTTCAGTCAGGGGTGAGAATCAATTTCTGAGTGTGCTACCGACAGCTGCTTTCAGAAGGGCCTGACTTCTGCGGTGGGCAAACCGGGGGAACCGGCCACCCCCTGGGCACCCCAGCAGAGGCCAGCAAGCTCCACCATCATCTGTCTTCAGTCAGCCCGGCCTGTTTCAAGAACCAGCCAGAGTGTCACCGGGAGTTGCCAGTAGAAGGGCCCTGCCCCTGCAGTGGATGAACCACCATGGCCAACCCTGCAGAGACTGGCAAGCTCCACCTCTAGTGGCAGTGAATGCCGTTTGGTGCCGTAGCTGTGAGGGGACACAGCACCAGTCAAGCTGCAGCAAGAAGCAGCAGACAGGGTCCTGGGCGAGTGGCGGACCTCATCGAGTTGTCGGACAGTCCATGGGCTGCGCCTGTCATCATGGTCCCAAATAAGGGCGGCGAGCGACGATTTTGTGTGGACTACCGACATCTGATGGAGTCACCCGTAGACTCCTACCCCCTGCCCCACAATGACGAGTCCTGGTAGATGGCTCCAGCAGGTACTGGCAAGTGGAGTTCACCCCTGTAGCCTAGCCCAAGACTTCCCCACCAGAGGCTCTGGCAGTTCAAGGTGATGAAGTTCAGGCTGTGTAATGCACCTGCCATGTTCATGCAGCTGATGGGAGACAGCCTTAAACAGGGTCCCATCACAGCACTGCCTTGTGTACCTGGACGATCTGCTGGTACACGGGCTGACCTTTGATGAGGTTCTATGCTCCAGGCTCGAGGTGTTGCAGCACCTGGAGCCAGCCGGCCTGAAGCTACACCCGGACAAGCGCCATCTGATGCAGTGGGAGATCAGCTTCCTGGTGAGTGAGTGAAGAAGGCATCCGCACAGAGCCAGCAAAGATAATCACAGTCCAGGACTGGTACATTCCCTCAGATTAACGCCAGCTGCGGAGGTTCCTGAGGCTCGCCTCTTATTACTGCTGCTTCATCACCCGCTTTGCCCCTATTGCTGCCTCCCTCAACCTTTGACAGCCTGCAGGAGGCACTGACCCAGACACCTCTACTGCTGCCCCCTGATCCCACTCACCTGAACGAGTGGTGGCATTCGTCAGCCAGTCCCTGAACAAAGCAGAGAGCTGTACTGCATCACCCAGAGGGAGCTGCTCTCAATGGTAGCGGCAGTGCACCACTTCCTTCACTAGCTCTGGGGGCTACCATTCAACATTTGCTAGAGGGAGCCAGAGGGGCATGTGGCGCGGTGGATTGAGTAGCTCAGTGCTATTATTCTGTGTTAATATTAATGCCTCCCTGACCAACCACAGCTCTAATTACACAAGAGTGTATTAATAATATTAGTAGGATTCTATTTAAAAAAAAAAGTTTTTTTTACTGTGTTCTTTCACTTGTGACTACAGACCGTAATATTGCACCGATTCTGATATTAAAACTCAACAAATCATAGTGAGACAATTCTTTTTTTTTTAAATAATAAATGTGTTTATTGTTTTATTAAATTATTCCTCTTTTGAATCCACTCTGTTACTATATCCAAAATATATTTCAACACATTTTAAAGAGATAGCAAACAACAGGGGAAAAAAAAAAAAAAAAACATCTTGAAGATCTTGAAGCTGTGTGTTTCTGGCTTGCCGTATGTGAAAATGTTCTTTTGGGACCAGAGGGTATGTTTGAAACCATGACTGTTTCACCTCCCTGTGACTAGTATCACAGTCATATTTTAATTGTGTGTGCATGGGTGACTGGTTTTCCTTGGGCTACATCTTTCGGAACATGATTCTGGTAATTGGTCTGTACAATTTTTTTTTTATAACATTTGTTTTCCGTTTGGATGCCATGTGTTTTTTTTTTGTTGTTGTTTTCATTTTTAGTTTTTTTTTACAAGCAGCGCCATCCGCTGACTGTTTCTAAGTACAGCCTCTGTCCTCACACCAAACACAACATTTCTGTCATGCATATGATATGTGATCAAGCTAAAGCGCTTTCGTTGGGCAAAATGAAATCAAACTAAACAATCTGCATGTGCTGGCAGTCTTACACAAGTTCATTTTTCAAAGCCTTCACCAATGTGGCGAACTTCGGGAAAAAATAGTTGAGCCAGAAGTGAAAATGTTTCGCTTGTGGCGAGCGGCTAGCGTGAACGTAGCATAACAAGCTGGGTTAAATAAATAAATTGTTCAGATGAAGAACAGTAATGTGTATTCCAAACAGTTTTGAGATATTCAATCTTTTTTATTTCAAGGTCTTTAGAAAAATATCTGAAGTTCCACATTTTTACAATAATCCTTGTGTACAACTTCAATTTCCCACAGATAGATTTTCTTATAATATGTAGGTTTTAAACTATAACATATGGGACACAGTACATGTCCAGTTTTACTTGCGATAAGTGGAAAAATACGTTTATGGTGCATATTCCTTAACTATGGAAAAATAGCGACAAACAGGTTTTCCACTTATTCTTGCAAGCAAACGCTACGTCTTTTAATGGTGCAACAACCATATATATCGGAACAACGACAACAAAAGCAAAACTCCACAATCACATGATCACAGTAAAGTTTATTTAAAATGTGAGATGATGCAGGTTATTAATATAGCTTTTTTTAGTAATCAATAAGTAGCCTGTATTAATTTAACTACAAATAATACAATACAACTCATATGAATAAACTACGACTATCCAGTTGAAAGAAGAATAAAAATTGCACTAACTATATCCAAATAATTGTAGTCCATTCTTAATGTTCTAAAGGTAAAAACAGGTTTCTCAGTCGGACAGAAACGATAACACTATGGCAAAAGTCTAGTTTCCCCTCCGTAGAATGGAGTTCATGCGTTGCTAGGGAGTATGTCATCCTATGATGCAGACTCTGAATCTACCTACTGACAACCATAGATATAGAATATTATATATGCTGACAACTACTTCCACAAAGGGTTGCAAGGATCTCCATTTTTTCCCCGCCCCTCTCTCCTCCCACCACCACGCTGAGAAAAATTCCTGGTGAGAACCCTGATGCTTCCATATCACATGTCCCTTTAACATTGTGATAATAATAAAAAATACTATATTTTAACAGAAGTAATTTCTATCTGAACTACAGTTGTTCATTACTGTTAACATTTTATGTCGAAAGAAAATCAAAACTTTTTAATTAATCTCACAAATCCTGACTAATTTAACTAACATACTAAATTCAGCATCTTTTTATATAATATTGGCATATAATCCAAACAACATACTTTTAAACAAAAGAAGGTAATCGATAGATTTTATATTGGCATACTTTTTAAATGATTACGCAGAACATAAAACATATTTGTTGTTTTCTTGTCACTTTTTAGTGCAAAAAAATGCACAGATTTCCCAGTTAAGCAACTCAACTAATTTTACACAGGGTATATCCAATGTATATATGAATGGAGAGACCTAAGTGCGTGTCCTAGCAAAGCGCTGGCATTGTTTTTCAACCGTAATACAGTGGCTTGCAAAAGTATTAACCCACCTTGGCATTTTTCCTATTTTGTTGCCTTATAACCTGGAATTAAAATTGATTTTTTGGGGGTTTGTATCATTTGATTTACACAACATGCCTACCACTTTGAAGATGCAAAATATTCTATTGTGAAACAAACAAGAAATAAGAAAACTTGAGCGTGCATAAGTATTCACCCCCCCAAAGTCACTACTTTGTAGAGCCACCTTTTGCAGCAATTACAGCTGCAAGTCTCTTGGGGTATGTATCTATAAGCTTGGCACATCTAGTCACTGGGATTTTTGCCCATTCTTCAAGGCAAAACTGCTCCAGCTCCTTCAAGTTGGATGGGTTCCGCTGGTGTACAGCAATCTTGAAGTCATACCACAGATTCTCAATTGGATTGAGGTCTGGGCTTTGACTAGGCCATTCCAAGACATTTAAATGTTTCCCCTTAAACCACTTGAGTGTTGCATTAGCAGTGTGCTTAGGGTCATTGTCCTGCTGGAAGGTGAACCTCCGTCACAGTCTCAAATCTCTGTAAGACTGAAACAGGTTTCCCTCAAGAATTTCCCTGTATTTAGCGCCATCCATCATTCCTTCAATTCTGACCAGTTTCCCAGTCCCTGCCAATGAAAAACATCCCCACAGCATGATGCTGCCACCACCATGCTTCACTGTGGGGATGGTGTTCTCGGGGTGATGAGAGGTGTTGGGTTTGCGCCAGACATAGCGTTTTCCTTGATGGCCAAAAAGCTAAATTTTAGTCTCATCTGACCAGAGTACCTTCTTTCATATGTTTGGGGAGTCTCCCACATGCCTTTTGGTGAACCTCAAACGTGTTTGCTTATTTTTTTCTTTAAGCAATGGCTTTTTGCTGGCCACTCTTCCATAAAGCCCAGCTCTGTGAAGTGTACGGCTTAAAGTGGTCCTATGCACAGATACTGCAATCTCCGCTGTGGAGCTTTGCAGCTCCTTCAGGGTTATCTTTGGTCTCTTTGTTGCCTCTCTGATTAATGCCCTGCTTGCCTGGTCCGTGAGTTTTGGTGGGCGCCCTCTCTTGCCAGGTTTGTTGTGGTGCCATATTCTTTCCATTTAATAATGACTTTAATGGTGCTCCGTGGGATGTTCAAAGTTTCCGATATTTTTTTATAACCCAACCCTGATCTGTACTTCTCCACAACTTTGTCCCTGACCTGTCTGGAGAGCTCCTTGGTCTTCATGGTGCCGCTTGCTTGGTGGTGCCGCTTGTTTAGTGGTGTTGCAGACTCTGGGGCCTTTCAGAACAGGTGTATATATACTGAGATCATGTGACAGATCATGTGACACTTAGATTGCACACAGGTGGACTATATTTAACTAATTATGTGACTTCTGAAGGTAAGTGGTTGCACCAGATCTTATTTAGAGGCTTAATAGCAAAGGGGGTGAATACATATGCATGCACCACTTTTCCGTTATTTATTATTTAGAATTTCTTTAAACAAGCTATTTTTTTCATTTCACGTCACCAATTTGGACTATTTTGTGTATGTCCATTACATGAAATCCAAATAAAAATCAATTTTAATTCCAGTTTGTAAGGCAACAAAATAGGAAAAATGCCAAGGGGGGTCAATACTTTCGCAAGCCACTGTAGCACTAAAAGAAGTGCACACAAGGTTTTAATGCAATCCGGCAACAGGAGACCCCAAACTGGGTTCTAATTTGACACATCAATTCACCAATATGTAATTGAACCTATGGAAATTTAAGGACAGATGATCATTAATCAATGATTTAAGTGTTGCACCACTAGTATTTTTTTATCTTGGATATAAAGCCCACAATTGCTGGGAGATCCAGAGGTAAGCAAACAATGTACAATTTTAATCTCCAATCATTCCTAATAACATGTCTAAAAAAAACTGAGGTGCAACATGTGTGAGTTAAATGCCTATTTATTAGCTACTGACATTTTGATGATTGCTCCATCCATCATTCTTGTGAGAATATTAACAGACTAGGCAAATATGCAGTACACACTTAAAAAAAAAACTGCTTGTAAAGAATGTTTTGTTTCTATAAATAAAAGTACATTAAGCTCACAAACTGTTTCCCTTAATCTTTGTAGTCTGCCATCTACTTTAAGTCAAAATTAATATATGACTAGAATATATAAAAAAAGCTGAGATTACTGTAGAACGACACCATTGCTAGGTCTCATCAAGTGTATAGCATTGTAACCCCAAAATACACATCTTACATAAGTGAGTCTGGATTGAATGAGGGGCTATTATTATATAGCTAAAAGTGTAGTACAGGCACATCTAATGTCTCAAACAGTGGAGGTGGGTAGTGTACATACAGTACTTAAATACAATACAAGCACCATCACCAGTGACTTAAAATATAAAACAGTCTTCTAAAAGTAAAAACCAGTAGACCATTGACATACTGTGACGGCCAGCTCACCAAACAGACCCGCTTGGGTTCTTTTCCCTTTAAAAAAAATAAATAAATAAAAAAATAAAATCACGATACACACACAACTTTGAAAGAAAAATAGCGCTGATGCGCAACTTCAATAAGAAAAATAAGCAAAATAAAACAAAACAAACACCTAGCTCCTTCAGAGCACTAACTAAACACTCGATGCAAGATCCTAACTATCATGCAGGACGGCTAAGCCGTTTACCTGCCACAAAAACCACACAAATAACAACACACATACGTTTCACACGATACCTTAATACAACTGCTCACTCACACAGTCAGACTCATCTCAGTAGCCCTGAGCAGACTGGCTGCCTCTCTTAAATACCCTGCACCTGGCTCTAATTTACAATTACCACCAGGTGCAGGGGATAACTAAACAATTAAACAATTAAACAATTACACAATTAACAAATTAAACAATAAAAACCCTTAGCCCATTCACCCAGCTGTGTATTTTCACATGTTTTTAAAGCAGGGAGGATTTTAACCCCCTCCCTGCTATCTCACACATACACATACAATTAACATTAAATGATGAACATATTGGGTGCCACATACAAATTTGTATGTCACAATATGTGTTGTGTGCCAAAATAAATAATACAGTGTTGATGCATGCTAGTATATATGTGCCCTTGAAAAAGTATTATTGACACTAAGAACAACATTAAAAAAAAAAAAAAATGTTTTACCAGTTTTCTTCTTGAAAATAGTTGTTTAATAACTACAGGATACCTGCTTAACCACCCCAGAATTATTTAAATAAGCAAAAAACAATGTGGGCTGTTTGTAGGCAGACAAGATAAATAAAATGATTAACTGTTCTAAGACAGACATCAGTAATAAAAAAAAAAAGGTTTTCTTTCAGATTTTCTAAATGGGACCCTTTATTTGATCAAAACCAGTAAAGGACAAGCCTTGACAAAAATATCCAACAGCTACGAATTTTTTAACAGACAAAATCCTTTTTGTCACCATGTGCACAGGCTTGATTTACAAGTATCAAAATTGAACTGACACTCTAGTCTCTTATACAAATAGACAGACTTTGAAAGCCCTGGGCTTTGTAAATCTGTTTGTTAGTTTTTTTGTCTGTGTGTTTTTATTTATTTATTTATTTATTTATTTATTTTTTTTCCTTAATGTGGTGATTATTCTAAAAATATCCAGCAACCCTTCTGTAGTTATTAAATTTATTCTCGGCTTCGGGCTATAAAATGAAGAAGAAAACAATGTTACAGTCTTGATATGCTCATTTTTAAACTGCTTTAAAACATATTTTCTTCTCTCTATTACAACACATTATTTAATATGTTATATATCAGCTCACTTATTGGTGATGTTCTCTCCTCTGTGTGTGTTCTTTTTAAATAGCTCCACTATGATAATATTAATAATATTATAATAAATACAGCAACATAGACATATTTTATTTTGTTGTAAGCATTCAATTTCACAATTCTATGCAGTTTACAGTAATATGTAATTGTCAGGTATATAAAACAGAATACAGACACACCAATAATTAAAATTATAGAAATAATATTGTTTTAAAAATATTTAAAGATGTACTAGGATATAAAGCCCACTGGTACCAATTTCGAGTTTAATAGAACGTACTACAGTTGTTGAGGTTTAAAAATAAAGACTCAAGACAGTTAAACTTAGGTACAATTATTTTATAAAATGTTTTTAGTTTAAAATTTAAAACTTGAACTGTATGGACTGGGCAGTGTTCTAAAGGTTTACAGCAAACAGAACAGAAGTTATCCTGATTCCTCCCATCAACACAGTCAAGTACTAATTAAAATAAGATATTGAAACCTGTGTAGGCTGTTCTAAATGCAAAGATGCAGCAGACTGGAGGGCCGCCACCTGTGAGTTATGCCTGCCCTGCTGATGAATATCAAGGCATTTACTCACAAGCTGAGTTGAAGATACCAGTTGTCAAGTACCACCGTTTCAAAATTAGAAAACTGTTACGAGCCACATGTCAAACAGCATACCGCATCTTGGCAATGTAGCTGTGTAGTGTGTAGCTGTCAGATCATGCTTTTATATTCTAAACCTAGTCTATAAAACTAAAAATAAAGCCTTTATTAAGACTGTGCTTAAATGATGTGTCTGAGTGTAAAAGGTTAAGCTCAGATTTCTTACCTTGTTCTGATCGGTCCAGTACAGGAAGAATCCATTTGGGTCCACTTTAAGAGTAACGGCAGTTGCGACAGTGGAGTCCTAGCAACAGTGAAACAAGCAGTAAATATAAAATTCACAGGAACCCCTGTTGCACCCTGCAAGTCTAGTAACATTTTAATGAGTAAGAGAAAGAAACTGAGAAGACACAAGACACAGGGTAACTTGAGCTTAACCGTTGCATTATCAAACTAGGCAGATAATAACAACATAACAATGTAAAACATGTTTTTTTTTTGGTTTGTTTTTAAATATAACTGGGAAATGTATTTTATATATATATATATATATATATATATATATATATATATATATATATATATATATATATATATATATATATATATATATATAGTGTATAATATATAGTAATTACAGAATTGTCCAGGTGTGGATGCTTCTTTTCCTGGATTTGGGTATTCATGAGATTGTCTTTTGGAGTGATGTTCTTATTGGGGATGTGAGGTTACTGCTATCTTTTTATGTGATGCTCGATCATATTCCCTTCTGCAAAAAAAAGTGGTTTTCTTTTTTCGTTTTTATGTTTGTCCAGGGACTGCGAATGGGAATATATATATATCTCTCATAGCTTTTTTTTTTTTTTTTTAATTATTCCATCTGATATTGTCTGTGGTACAGTAAATGGCAATGTATAAGTGGAATTGTTACTGTTCAGTTGGTCTAACTTGAGGTCCAAACACTGGAATTGATTTATATATTTATTTTTCTGTTGAGAACACCTGATTTCTGCAACAGGTTCTCAAAGGAGTTCAGAGAGTTACACTGGTTATTGTTGTTTTACAGTATTATTGTTTCTGCTTTTTTCTTTATTTGTTTTTGTGATTATGAATGTAGTGCTCATGAAAGGTGAGGGACACAATCCAATAACCCAGACACTGTGTTGAACACCAACGGCTACTTGTTCCAAATTGTGCCAAATTCACTTTAGTTTTATAGACACTTTAACACTTCCAACATCAAAGTTAAAATGGTTTACACTTTATCACAGCGCAGTACAATCAGATTTTAAAGTATTTCTAAAATGAAGATTCCACACAAAAAAAAAAAAAAAAAAAAAACAATTTACGTGCAACCAGACTTAAACCAAGGACCCTGGAAGGGAAACATATAAAATTGTGAATGTTTGTCAATGAGGTAAAAGTTATCATTCAATTTTGACATTCTTCAGTCAGTCAATGGAGTTTATGCTATTTAATTCAACAGACACATGCATTTCTTTTATATAATTATGGAGATGCAGACTTTGTAAAATATAAGATTGAATATTTGTATGATTTAGATTTTTTTTCCAAATGAAGATGCAACATGTTAAAATTTGTAACAGTACTTATATCATGTACTGTATTAATCATTTGCTGAATTGAGTTGTACAAGGACAAGCAACTTGAACTCATGACTGACACCTCATTTAAATGCCTTGCGAAAACCATTGAGCAAATAGGTTTATAAGCATTTCCGTTGCCATGACAACTGTCAACATTTTGCGCATAGATTATCATAGTTTGAATGGGTAAGATTGAATACCTGTACAATATACATCCCTCGATAATAATAATATGACGCCTCCCCTACTGAACTTTATATTTATAGAGTCATGGATTAGATTTTATATAATTGTATTATAATGTTACACTATTTCATTCTACCATGACATTCAATTTATAGGGAATATCCCATAGCCCAATTGAAAATACTGGATTTATTTTACGGGTTAGCCATGACCTTGTGTGTAATGTCACAGAAGTGATGGTCTCAGATTTAAAAAATGAAAGGACCTAATGTTACATGAAATATAACTGTCTTTTCCTAATTGATTAAATTAAGATATAAACTAAATATATATATATATATATATATAATATATATATATATATATATATATATATATCTATATATATATAATATATACTTTAATGTTTGCTGGTAGAACAAGAAGGGTTCTACAATGCACCCGATTAAAAAGGTGCAATAAAACTGTCATAAAAACAAATGCATTAGTAAAATTGAAATAATCAACTGAGGTGATAAATATCAGCAACTATATACAACCTACATGACTATCTTGATCTTTTTCAAAATTTTCTTCAACATTTTTTTTTTTATTTGTGGTAGTACATCAGGTTACATATCAGCATGACAAGCCCAAACCAGCTACTTCATTTGGTGGGTGCACATGACACACTGGTTTCAACTAATGATTTTATAAACTGTGGGCTGTTGGGTACTAGAAATAACCACCAGACTCCATGCTGCTGTTCAAAAAACACTGCCACTAACCCTTCAGGTGACAAAAAGAACTCTGCAGCCCTAATGATAAAAATGAAGCCCTCATCATGCTCCAACAGTCTCCCTAATTAGATATGCTCTGTGTAGAAACAGAGAGGCGACATTTAGATTGATGTAGACTCAGACTGCTGTTCTTGTGATGTTAGGGGACACTGCTATTTTTCACAACTGACGTTTACATGTTGGCTTTTCAGATCCAAGGGCACAGCCATATCTTAACAGCTTTCAGTTTTATAAAGGAATAGGTAGGAAATAATGAAGCCATTAATACAATTCAAACTTACTGAGGTTATTTTGTTTCGAACTGACTATTTTAATATGTGTGGGTTATTTATTAATTTGCTTTTAAACACAACGTGTAACAAAAATAACGTGCGCTACATTTAAAAAAAAAAAAAATAATAAATAAATAAATAAAAAGCTTAGGACTTAAAGTTTTAAATCAGCAGTATTTTATAAAACATACTTTTAGAATGTGTAAGCTGATAAAAAACTGCATGGCTGAGAAGCTTTACATCCCTTGCATTTTACAAGCTGGCGTTTTTGTTCCTAAAGATGAGCTTGGTTTTACATTGATTTTTTACTTCGCAGGACACTGATATTAAGGTTACACACTGTGCGCATTATATTTAGCCTAGTTCCTTGCACCTTTCAATGCATTTTAAAGGTGAAACCAATAATCTTCTACCACTTGGATATTGTGGTTATTCTATCAATTTGTCCTTATACACTGTATTTTATAGTATCGCCAGAAGAATAATTATGCGGTTAACCGTACTGTTGAAAATTAGTGAAATATGCAACATATTGTATTAAATATACCACTTAAATCAGATGCTGAACCATATTCTTTTTTTTTTTTTTCTTCTGGTTACAATTAAAACAATTAAGTAGCATTTATAACACACACACACACACACACACACACACACACACACACACACACACACGCAAACGTACACGCACACATATATAACTGATGCTACAGACAGGACTGGATAGCTCTCTTATTTTGACTGCAGTTTGGTTTTGTTTTATTCTAGCACAATACTTTTCTGCATTCTTACTGACCTGCAAACTTAAAAGTCAAAACATACCACTATAGTAACCTTTGACATAAGTCACTGTATTTGTATGTATGTGTGTATTTATATCATATAACTTGAATGTTATATACCGGTACAGACTAAACATATAGTTAACTATTACGCTTGTACTGTATATTAATAAATTATTTGCACCGTGCTACTGTAATGTATGTTTTATTTATTTATTTTTTTCCAATTAAAAAAAAAAATGTTTATTCAACAACTGTAACACACCTCATGTTATATCAGACATTAAATATAAAATGAAATATATTAACAGAAATGAAGGTCCACTAATAAGAACACAGCGGCAGGTCAACTTTTAATTTTTATCTTCAAAGGTTTTCTTTACTGCTATGTTTTGCAATATAAACAATATTGCAGTAAGCCTGCCCTAAAATAAACATGCTGGTTTAAAAATATAAGCGTTGAATAGCGTATATTGTTGTCACTACTGTTGTATTAAAGCACTTTTTTGTATAAGCAGAATAAAAAAAAAAAAAACACATTTGTATTACGTGTATACTTACATCATCCCATTTCATAAATTTGTTGCCTTTCTTCAGGCTTTCAGAAACACGTACAGGTTTGAGCTGCAGCGCATGAACCCCAGGCTGTGCTCCAGCCATTTACACATTTACACTTTCCAACCGAGTGGATAACTGAAAAAAATAATACGTAAATGTCTCTTTTTAAAAGCCCAAATCAGACTCTGCACAAAGACATACAGTAACCGAATGAGGGTGCAGCTTCAGTATACTATCGTTTCATCCTTCAAGTAACCAGTACTGCTTTGAAGGTTCTGAATCTGAACCGAAAGCGGAGACACAGAACACTGGAGATTGCGAGAGACCTGCCTCCTCTACTATCGCTGTTCACAATTGACTGGAGGAGCGAACACAGTGAACAAACACACTGCAAGTCTACACTGTTTTATCCACAGCACTTCATGCATCACTGTCCAGAAAACTGGGACTTAGCGCCGCCTAGTGCGCAACATAAACGGCAGCATATTTTAGTTACAGAACATCTATCAACATCTCACCAGTAATTACTGTACCAGTAAATGGTTCTCTAAAAACCCTTTATTTTATCATTCTTCTCTATATCGTTGTATGTTTTAAGCTTTTAAGTACCAGAAAGTAAAAATAAGTGTCATTCATTTTTTAACACTTGCTTTCCAGAAATATATAATTTTTGTCTTGTCAATCTAGTCAAATCAGAGAGCTATCTTATCCTCGTCGCATTATCTAGATATATATATATATATATATATATTATATATCTTCTTATTATATTATTATATCTATCAGATATATCCCGTGAGTCTTATATATATATATATATATATTTCTTTAAACAAAGAAAGTCTGTTTGGGCTTACTCTTAATCTCTTCTCAAATCGATCAATCAACCTTGATTTATAGACTGAAGTCCAAAAACCAATTGGTCACACACTCAAAATCAGGAGAAGATTTACTGTAGTCTTTTAAAAATTATTTTCTTCATTTTATTAGTTTATATATATATCTCCACAGTAATCCTTCGCATAGCCAACTGTGATGGGTCCAGAGTAAGGGTGCATATGTAAAAAGGCGAATTAACGAATCCTGCTTAAAATACCATTATACACAGCTGTAACAATTACTATATTCACACAATATTTGTTTTGAGATTTAGCTTTTATTAGGGAGCTCCCTTAAATCCCTTGTTTAGAGAGATACAGGGTATTAATGCTTGTGACAGAGTAGCCGTCTGCTTTGTGGGTGCGTGCATTCGCTGCTGAGTGACAGGCAGGAGATCGAGATGGAGGCTGAAGTTGATATGCCCCGCAGGCGAACAGGATTTATTTGATGTGCAGTGCACAGATCAAATACAACACGGTGTATGAAAACTTTGGCAGGATCTACAATATCTGAACTAATCTTCTCTGTTCAATAATAAACTAACGTTGCTGAAGAGGATGATCATGGCAGATAAACGGCTACGGCAGATATGTGATGATAAAAAATTAAATAACATATATGGTTTTACGTGCATGATTAAATACTATATAGTACACTTACATGTAGTCCCTTCCATTCTGTAGACTTGTTTAGCCTTTTTCAATACTGGAAACACAGAAATAATAATAATAATAATAATAATAATAATAATAATAATAATAATAATAATAATAATAATAATAATAATGCAGGATTTTTAATAATAATAATAATAATAATGCAGGATTTTTTGCTACATATATTGGCTCTCACATCACCTCAAACTCCTCGAATCTCCTTCCCTCCCCATCTTCCCCCTCCTTTGATCTCTATCTCCATTCCTCTGGAATCTACTATGCTCTTTCCCTCTTCCTAGGCCAAAAATATCAGAGAAACCCTGGACCACTGCCTCTCCTACTCCCAGCACATCTCCACCCTAGCATGCATCTGCTGTTTCTTTCCAAGCAACATACGACGAATCCAACCCTTCTTCACCAACTACTCCACGCAACTCCTCGTCCAGGCCCTGATACTCTCCCACCTAGACTACTGCAACTCCCTCCTGGCCAGCCTCTCTGTGTCTGCCACCCATCCGCTCCAGCTCATCCGGAACTCCACTGGCTCCTGATCACCACTCGCATCCAGTTCAAGACTCTTGTACTCGCCTACCGATGTTTTGACCAGACTGCACCCAGCTACTTCCAGACCCTCATCTCTCCCTATACCCCCACTGACCACCACCCAACCTCTACCAGCACTAGAAGACTGGCTGTACCTCCTCTACGCTCCCCTCCTTCCAGAGCCTGCTCCTTCTCCACCGTCGCCCCGCAGTGGTGGAACAAGGGATTCCTATGGATGTCAAGACTGCTCAGTCCCTGACCACCTTCCGGTGCCTCCTCAAGACACACCTCTTTAGACAACACCTGTAAAACTCGACTCTTCCCTTCTGGACAATATAAAGGCACTCTGCCTTTTAATGCACTTTAACTTGTACTAATCTGCTCCATATTGTACTGTATTTAATCCTGCACTTAACCCTATCGGTAGTATCTTGTATTTCACTTGCACTCCTATCTAACCCTGATGTAACTATCAACACTGATATCTGCTCTTGAACTGCCCCAATATCAAATCTTACTGTGTTTTGTATTTGCTCTTATTAGAGCTGAAGTCATTGTATTTTGTATTTTGCTCTTAATTGTACTGTAATTCTTGATGTGTGTTTTTTGTATACAACTGTAAGTCACCCTGGGTAAGGGCATCTGCTAAGAAATAAATAAAAATAATAATAATAATAATAATAATAATAATAATAATAATAATAATAATAATAATAGGTAGTTGGTTCCACAGGGGTACAAGGGAAGAGAAGGAGTGAGCAAGGAGTGTAAAGAGAAGGTATAACAAGTCGTCTATTAGAAGGTGAGCGGAGAGGGTGAGAGGGAATATAAGGAGACATGATGGGTTGGAGATAGGAAGGGGCAGTATGATGAACGTTATCCAGTGTTAGCCAGTGAACAGTGCAAAGCAAAGGGGTAGCATGAGAGTAGTGGGGTTGGGAGAATACTAGACGAGCAGCAGAATTCTGAATAAGTTGAAGAGGGCAAATAACCAAAGCAGGGAGACCAGTGAGGAGAAAGTTGCAATAATCCAATCTAGAAACAACAAGACCTTGGACAAGGAGTTGAGTGGAATAAGTAGATAGAAAAATTTAGTTTATATAGGTGTTAAGAAAGAAATGACAAGTACATGTTACTGAAGAGATGTGTTGAGAATAGGTCAGGGAAGGATCCAAAATAACACCTAGGTTTCTAGTGGAAGGAGAAAGATTGATAGTATCAAGGGAGACAGATTGAGAGTTTAGAGAAGAGAAGAGAAGGAAAAGGAAAGTAAAGGAGGATTTAGAAAAGTTGAGTTTGAGGTGGTGAATGTGTCCAGGATGAGATTGCTGAGAGAATCTGAAATGCGGGAGGAGCTATGGGAGTCAAAGGAAGGAAAAGAGAGAAAGATCTGAGTATCACCAGTATATAGGTGGTATTAGCAGCCAAAAGAGGAGATAAGATTATCTAGTGAGCGGGTATAGAGTGAAGTACACAGATCCTTGAGGTACACCTGTAAAGAGAGGGTGAGGAGAAGAGACAGAGTCATGCCAAGAAACCTGAAAAGAATGATTAGAAAGGTTTAGAAAGATAGGAGGAAAAACAGACAAAAGCAGTGGCTGAGATTCCTAGATCAGAGAGAGGAAATGAGAAAAGCATGACTGACAATGTCAAAGGCAGAGGGGAGGTCAAGAAGAATTAGAATGGAGGAGAGGGAAGCAGCACAGCAGAAAGGAGAGAGTTTGTTACAGAGAGGAGGACAGTTTCTGTGGAATGCCAAGGACAGAACCCCGTTTGTCTTTATTCAAAAGCTATAATCCTAAAAGCTCTGACCCCTTGTCACAAAGACGGCCGAAGTGGGAGGCGTCAGCCAGGAAATAAAATACACCAAACACAGGACGGATGAATTGAAATGATGGGGACGCTTGCTTGCGCTGGTTTATTGTAAATAAAACAGGTTAAACAAACAGAAACAGGACAGGGCACTCCACCCCAAAATAAATAGATACACAAAACAGACTATACAGACAAACAAGGTGCACGGACAGACACACTAACAAACACGGTGAGCAGATAAATAAACAAGTATCGTGCTGGTCCCACCAGCAAGCAGTGGCAATTGATATTTAATTCTAATTTAATTCTCCCGTTCTCCACTCACCGAACACCCAACTGCGAGTGGGTGAAAACATGTTGCTTTTATGCAGCTGTACCAAGACTTGATTGCTAATCAATCATTCAATTGGAGTCTCGGTACAACTGCACGTGAATTAATAAAGTGCAATTCCCTGTGCTCACATATTATTACTTTTACTTGTACGTGAAGTGCTGTGCAATCCTCGTGCCTAAATACAAATATACATTTTAAACACACGTGAAACACAGGCCCATTTATATCCCGTGTACCAATGACTATACACCAACATTTAACACACCACACGCAACATATAACAGATAATACACAGGGGCGGGCACTTTGTCAAACCCCTGCATCTCAGTCTCTCATTTGACTGTGTCACTCTCTCTCCATCTCCATCTGCTAAAAACCTAGGTGTTACTTCTGCCCCCCCCCTCTCCTTCTCTCAACACATCTCTTACCTGAGACGTACTTCTTGTTTCTTTCTTAGCAATGTCTACCGAATATGTCCTTTTCTCACTATTTACACTATTTACTCTACTCAACTCCTGGTCCAAGCTCTGGTTCTCGCCAGATTGAACTACTGTAACTCTCTCCTTGCTGGTCTCCCTGCTTCGGCTATCCAACCCCTTCATCTCATTCAAAATTCTGCTGCTCGTCTTGTATACTCCCAACCTCGCTATTCTCATGCTACCCCTCTGCTTCATACCTTCTACTGGCTACCTATCTCTACAATTCAAGACCCTCGTCCTTGCCTACAGCTCTTTTCACCACATGGCCCCCTCCTACCATCAATCCCTCGTGGCTCCCTACACCTCCTCTTGCCTTCTTCGCTCCTCCTCTACTAGCCAACTGGTCATGCCTGGCTTCCACTCTCCATCCTCCCATGCCCACACCTTCTCTTCCCTAGCCCCTCTATGGTGGAATCAGCTAACGGAGAACATCAAGACTTCTCCGTCTCTCAATGCCTTTCGCCGCCTCCACAAGACTGCACTTGTAGACCTCATAATCTACCCCTCCTCCATTCACATGACCTAAGCACCACATTACTGGATCCTAACCTGATATACTATCCTTGCACTATTGCATTATTACTATGTCATTGTAGATATAAATTGTTTTAATGCTGTAATGTACTGCACTGTAACATGTGTAAGTCGCCTTGGATAAAGGTGTCGGCAAATAAAAAAATTTAAAAAAATTTAAAAAACACAAGCATTTACAATTTCATGTACCGGACAACCAACTGAAAATCAAGAGAGACAGCTCTACTTTCAGGTAGTCTTATCTTACAGCATAGCAATAATCTTTAATGACCATATGAAATTGTGGCTACCATTACAAGCCTAAACCCACCACCGCTACTGTATAACCACTGAAACTACTATATTATTGTGCTTTGAACATTGTTAATAGCAGCTGGGAGTTGAATTGCACTCCTGTTACTTCCTCAGTGACCACACAAGCTTTTTACCTTGAACTCAGGACTAAAGGTAATATGCATATACTGTATTTTTAATATTGCCAGCTAACTCAAACCATTGATAAAGGAAATTAGTTTGAGGTACCCTTAAGAGCTTTAAGTGCCTAAAACATGTGTCAGGTCTTAAATGGATACTAAGTCACGTTGATATGTCTCCTTTGGGAATAGCTTACATCAATATCTTTTTCTCCATATTAACTCATTGCAAACCATTCTTACGTATGTTTTCAAAATTAAGAGTTGTGTTGTTTTTTTGAAAAAAAAAAAAAAAAAAAAGGATGGACTTTTGTGTCTCTCCATTGGGGGCAAATTTGCCAATAGTGGGAAATGTATGCCACTGTGTGCAATGTCCTTGAATATTTCTAAATCGTAATTAAGCAATCAGGAGTGGGATTTTTAATTAACGCATAATTTAAATTTGTTAATTATAAACTACATAAAACAAACTAAAAACTGGTATGCATTCAGGTTTGGATTACAATGGAAACTGACAACTCTTGCCCTTACAGACCAGGGGCCTGGTTTGCCACTGTGGGCATATTGTTCGTGTAATACATGGTGAGGGTAATTTGCCAACGAGTTACCCAAAAGGGAAAATATACCCCCAGGTCTTGTTCAAAACTTATTCTTCATTGTTTAATTGACCCATTATATCTAATAAACTTGGTGTTGAATGGCCATTCAGAATTAGAGTTGCCCTACCTTGGTTTACATATACATATAACAACAAAAGTTTATTATAGTTTTACCTCAACTCTTAATGTAAATATACATAGTAAACAAAAGAATATGCATATTAAACAAACTAGCCACAAATGTCTTGCAGGTGAGATGTGGAAACTTAAAGTTTCTCTTACAGATCAGTAAACATTCTTCAACTTGAGTTTACATTTTTCGCTACTGAAGACACCTTTGTGGCCTTGAAAGCTAGTGTATTTAATATGCTGTACAAATTCAGATGATCCTATTAAAAGGTATCACATATAAGGTGCAATTCTATTTAAAGGTATCATCTATAAGCACTTCTCATACATGGACAAACAAGACTTATCCTATTCTATTTTACCCGTTAAAAATATTTTAGGAACAGTAAGGCATCCACTTAGGTTTGACAGCAAGACTTAATAGGGTCTGAAATGAACTATACAAGGTAATGAACGATACAAGGTAACGGGATACAAAAGTAAATATTTTTCATGTACAGCAAGTAGAGCAAAAATATACTTTTCTCAAATTACTTTGTTTAAATCCTATAGAAGAACAGTGCAGTATTGCGTAACTGAAGACTGCACTATTCTCTTACTATAGGCATTCAATAAATCTACAATTAAATTAGCCAAGTGCTCCCCCAGTGCTTTCTTCCACAGCAACATGTAAGAATCTAAAACATGCTATTAAAAACCAGAGCAATACATCAAAGCTGCCATCTTTCATGATACCGAGATGACTTGCAGGAAATTGTACACATCTGGTTTACAAGCTATATAAATGAACCGAGTACACTTGCAAACTGTGTTGTGAACACTAATGGAAAAAAAATGGAAAAGGACCAAAAAAATAAACTTTAGCTTGGATCCAATATATCATAAACTGATACATTGTTTGAAACAAAATGACCCAGACTGAGTTTGTTTGAAACAGACCCAGCGTAAATACACCCTTAGAGTCTTTCAAGACTTTTTAAACAAGGATAAGGCTTCTATTTTGACACAATGTAGCACAGAAATCCTGTAAAAAAAAAAAAAAAAAAGTACTTTAAAAGATAACGTTATGTGGACCTTGTTTAAATTTAAAAAAAAAAATTGTTCAACCCAAACAAGATTGATACCCAATACTTATCATTTGTATTGATTATTTTTGCCTATTGTGTTGTGGTTTTCTTCCACATTTTAGGTTTCTGCTCCTAATGCTAAAAAGGTTCTAGCCATTTTTTGCCGTGGCAGGGAAAAGTGCTGTGAGGACACCAGATCCCAGTAAATATATTGGTTTCCTGTGTCTTGTGAATTTCCAAGAGGCTTGACCAACCTAGAAATGTTCTCGAGAGTCTATAGATATACAAAAGGGACCAACCTTTGACAGCATGGAAAGCACCCTGGACCCCCAAAACAGACCTTTGGCCCCCTAAGTAATATGCAACTGCCGCCGGTGTGACTGTGTTTCTGCATTGTGTTCTTTTTAGTTACCCTCTGCTATTCTGCTCCAGCTCTTCCCTCTCTCCTGCATCACACAAGAACTGACAGACACTGGGCATCCTCTGGTTCTTGAATAATCAATTTATTCAAGGCAGTAACTCGGCAAAAGTTGCAGCCCTTCCCAATCATACAGTAACTGTAAAAAAAAAACCATTCAAATGGCTTCAGCTGTCAAGAAATTTTCCAGATATTTAATTCAGACTCATGTCTATGTGTCATGCTGTGGGGAATGGGTTATTACTTCAAAGCTGATTAGCTAAGGCACAGAACACAAACTTTGTTAACTCTTTGAAGTCACCTCCCAAATTGCTATCTGATTGTCTCCTAAGATGTCATAAAACCTACCAAGCAAACTATAGTAACGATGCAGTTGTTCCATTATTGTGTTAAAAGTTAGTTCAAATGCTTTAAGAATCATTCTTAATTACATAACATGTAGACACAAGTTTAATAGTTTTTTTAAGTAAGTTTCCCAATAAATCTGAAGTGTTTATTGTGTTTTAAATGAATACTACAAACTAATAACTATTTTCAAATATTATCCTTTGATTGTATTGTAAAGTCTAGATGGCAGCAGGAGATTGAACGCTTACTTAGAGAAAGGAGGCAGTTGAGGAAGCAATGGAGAAAAGCAGAACAAAGTCGAAAAGAGGGACTCAATCTGTTACAAAGGGTCATAAAAGATAAGCTTGCAACATTGTGCAGAGCTGAGCGCCTACAGAAACGCTACAAAAAGAAATAGCGTGCGAGAACTAACTTTTATAAAGATCCATTCAAATTTGTAAAGAAGATATTCACCAGTGAGAAAAATGGCACACTAAAATCATCTAAGTTTGAGCTGGAGAGATATTTGGAAGAAACTCATACAGATTCAAAAAGGCAGGAGCCTATGTCAATTCCTTCACATATCCCACCTACCAAACCACCCAAATACCAAATGGAGGACTGTGCACCTAAGTGGAAAGAAGTAGAGCAAGCTGTGAAAAAAGCAAGGGCGTCATTATCTCCAGGGCCTAATGGAGTTCCGTACAGAGTATACAAGACTGCTTCTGGAGTTCTACAAATCCTGTGGAAATTGATGAAAGTGGCATGGGAAAAACAGATTATACCAAGAGCATGGCGCAGAGCAGGTGGAGTCTTTATACCAAAAGAAAAAGATTTTACAAGCATCGGTCGGTTTCATCCTATTTCCCTATTAAACGTAGAAGGCACGATTTTCTTCAGCATTATTGCTCAGAGATTGTCAACCTACCTATTAAAGAACTGCTTCATTGACACTTCAGTACAAAAAGCAGGCATTCCAGGTTTCCCAGGATGCTTAGAACACAGCAGCATAATCTGGCAACAAATTCAATCAGCAAAAAAGGAGAGGAAGGAGCTCCATGTGACATTCCTGGATTTGGTTAATGCATATGGTTCAGTACCACATGAACTTATTTGGGCAGCATTTAATTTTTTCAGCGTACCGATGACAATAACAATTTTAGTGAAAGTCTACTTTGGAGATTTGCAATTTCGTTTTTCAACTTCAGAATTCAGCACTACATGGCAATGCCTAGAAGTTGGAATAATGGCAGGATGTACCATTTCTCCACTGGCTTTTACCATGGCAATGGAAGTAATTATAAGGGCATCAAAATGGGTAGTGGAAGGAGAGCTCTTGGCTTCTGGAATGCGACTACCACCAATTCGAGCATACATGGATTACATGACAACAATGACTAGAACAGTAGCCTGCACTAATTGGTTATTGGGCAAATTAACCAATAACATTGAATGGGCACAAATGCAATTCAAGCCCACTAAATCAAGGAGCATCTCTATAATTAAAGGTAAAGTAGTAGGTAAAAGGTTCTCCATTAACAGGGAGGCAATACCAACACTGTCTGAGAAGCCAGTGAAAAGTCTCGGGAGAGGACACAGTTCGTGTGGGATAAGTTAGACAACAAGCAGTGGAAGGGTTGAAGAGCATAGACAGCAACGCTTTACCAGGCAAATTGAAACCTGAGATTGTCACCACTAACCTTCGACCAAAGACTGTCTTGTGGTCTGGATCAGCACGCCTTGTTCATCTGGTAGAGTTAACAGTGCCACGGGAGGATGTTGTGGATGAGGCGTATGAGAGGAAGAAACTTTGGTATGCTCAACTAGTCTGTGAAGCGGAACAGCGAGGATGAAGAGTCTGAGTTTACCCAGTGGAGGTGGGATGTCGAGGATTTGTGGCACACTCTACAACTTGGTTTCTCAGAGATGTTGGGTTCAGTGGCCAAGAGTTGCGTCACGCAGTGAAGAACTTGTCTGAAGCAGCAGAAAGGAGCAGCAACTGGCTGTGCACAGCTAACTTCTACAGAGAGGACGACTGTGTTAAGAAGACTTTGTTTTAAACATTGCACCAACAGAATAAGTATCAAACTTATATTGTGTGTTTACAAGTAACTGAACTGAAGCCATGATATTGATATCGTCACATGCATACTTAGCCGCGTGGAAGCCAACGCATGTATACGTAACGCGTGACTGAACCGAACAATGCATGATGAACTATTAAGACTGCTTCACTAATGCAGAACTCTATGACCAGAGAGCACATCAGGGATTTATTATGAACATTTAACAATGCATTACTTTTCCTTGAATGTTTTAATTTGTTTCTTCTTTATACATATGTTTTAACTATGAAGCTTAACCTTTATTCTTCCTTTGAGAATATTATTTACATAATATTCATTGTTAATCTTTTTTCATCATGAATGTAGGGATAATTAAGCCAGAATTGTTAGTTCTTACTGAGGTATTGTGTTTATTATGGTTAGTAATTACATTGTGGGCTATATTGGATATTTTCTTTAATGGTAATTGGCGAGGACACAGTTGTGACATAAAACCTAAATATACAACATAAATATGCATGACACTGGCCACCTTCGCATATCCCTCCTTCCCAATCAGCAACATGTGTGTACAAAATACAATTATATTTTGATATTGCATGCTGAAATCAAATATATTTCTCAGAAAATAAAATACATTATTGCATGTTTTATTATGCCATTTATATTGAACCCTTTTCTGTTTTCCTAACAGTTTCATAAAACATTTAACACTTAAACTCCATTAATATAAACAAAAATAAATGGGAGAAGAGCATACCTGTAAATTAAACCATTCAAATGCTTCAGCCAGCTTGAGGTATTATTCTCTATGTCCTGTACAGAAAATATAAAGTAATGAATATACTAGCCAAGCAATTTTCAATTAAGTTAGGCCAAAGCTCAGCGAAACACATTACATTCTACACATTAGCAACTACGTGTCGAGATACAATAATCATAAATATCACAAGAATATATATTTAAAGCTGTGTGCACTCGTGGAAGTAACACATTAATGTAAACAGTTATTATACAGGGACATCTTAAGTGTCAATAATGATTTAGCACTTTGATGTTAGTAAGATTAAGTTATATTGATAGGGAGAAAGACACAAAGCTTACCCCTTCCCAATCATGCACCAACTAGGAAGACAAGACATAGACAGATTTCGGTGTCACTGCTGATATACACCACCAGGTGTCAGCAAAGATGACCCTTAAATTAGGGTCAATAGGGGATATTTTAAATTGTTGTAATACTGGTAAAAAAAAGTTCACTGATACTTTTAGAGACTTAAATGATAACAACCTTATTTTTAAATAAAATAAATAAACAGTATGGGACAGGAGAGTACCGTAATGGACATGTTGGTCTAAGTAGCCACGCATTTAGGGCCAAGCCAGTTAAAAGGGCACCCACAGTCATTCCCCTTCTGCTTTCCATTTCCCAATAAAAACAACATTTGTGCACCATCCAAACAGACACATTTTTCTATAATTCTGAAATTCATACAGGCACAAATGAGACAATGGTTTGAACCTGTTATTGTAACACCACTTCAAATTGCTCCTCGGAGAAACTAGGTCTTGCTTAATAAAACCTTACTGGTTTACCTAGAAGATGCCAACTATACTTCTGAAACTCCAAGCAAGTATTACATAAGAGGAGTACTTATTAAGGTTACCTAAAAATACAGGTGAAACATGATATAGTGGTAAAATCTATGTGTGCATGTGATTAGATAACACACCTAACAGTATAAATTCTAGTTTAAAAGGTGTTCGTTTTAGACAATGTCTTCTATATAATAATATAGGACTTGCTACACATACTGAAAAATATCTTAAATGGGACACTATGAAAGACTTACCATTGCAATTGGTGTAATTTAAGATATCCACGGTTAAGTCATTTTTTGAGAATGTGTTGTATGTGATATTTTAGAAGTTACTTTGTCACATACTAGTGCAGAATATCTTATTTTATATTTCAGGAATGGAGCATTGTTTTTTAAGAACAATAACTTAATGTTTTTTTTTTTTTTTTCTTGTTTGTTTTTGTTCATGGAGAACTAGAGTCCTCAATGTAATTGCATGCAACTTTACACATACATTTTTAATCTAAGTGATTTTCAGACAATCTCTGCTATTTAATTATATTGAAGTTGCTTTGACTAATTACTTGAATGTTATTATTTATTGTTTTTTATCATGTATGGATAAATCATTATTGTTTAAACAAACTAAACCATCTCAATTGCAAACTTGCTTATATATTTATCAACCTCAGGCCAGAAGTTGAATCTAAGGGGAATTAATAACCTACTGTTTGTTATAGCACATACACCTGATGTTATTTTCAGTGGATGACAGCACAACGGATTTATATACTGTAATGAATATGCATTGTTAACTTAAATGTAGCTTTATGTTATCCCCCTTACAACAGACTGCTCTATGTATATTTAGAATCCTTTTTTTTCTCAAAAGGTTTGAAAAAAAAAAAAAAAAAAAAAAAAAAAACATGTCAAGACACTTTGGATATGGCAAATAATGAGTATAAACTAGTATCCGTATCGATTACAGAGAATTTTCTGCTATACGTATAATACAAAAGTACATAGCATATTACCTTAATAAATGCACATTAGTATTTAGCCCTGTCCACAGTGGGAAGGTAAAATACCCAGTAAGTCTTCAAAACAATTGAAATCACTATCAGATAACATTGTGTTTTAGTACATGTGACATTTTCCCCAAGGTCAGTTGAAATGTACCTACAGCCTTACTCCACCTGGTTGAGTGGATTAGAACTTATTGGCAGGATTTTCAAAATACAATGTTATTGTATCGAATTTGCAGTATAGCAATGTGATAAAGAAAGAAAAAAAATCAATGCTGTAAATCTCATTTTCATGCTGCATTTATTTACTTTTTTTGTGTGTATCAGAAGTCACATTGAGATGGACCCCACTGCAATTGTGGCGATGTTGGAGGTGCAGGAGCGGAGACTTCAGGAAGGGATGGCGGTGATGATGGAATGGATGAACGCCATGTTCATGGAGGCCAATCCATGGCATGGCAGCCAATCTTGTGTCCTTTTTACCTTAAAAGAAATAAAATAAAAACTTAAAAACTAGGAGGCAAATCTTTAAATCACACACACACACACACACACACACACACACACACACACACACACACACACACACACACACACACGCTTGTGAAAAAGTGTAATGAAGCCAAATCCTTCACAAAAGCTAAAATATTGGATTCTCTATGTAAACCGGTTATCTACACAACTGTTTTGGGAATTCAGATTGTTTTGTCTTGCCACTCTGTATGTATTCATCTATACATCTACATTAGTTTAAAAAAAAGGGTAAAGATAATGTACCTGTATTTTGACCATATATAACTCCGCTCTTCTCTTCTTGGGTGTTTGAAGAAGAATTCCCATAAATTGCGCCAAAGTCAGCTTACCAATCGGAGCATTGCATTAGAGAGTAGGGCAAAAGGTCAAAGGTGGATAGAATGTTTAACGGCCCTCTTCTGTTGTGATTTTTAAAATTTTTTTATATGTAATCATGCGTGACCAAATTATTGTTTTCCATGGTATAATTACATATTTACTGAACTCACAACATATCTGTATTGTAAACGAAGATTAATATTTCCGGTTCAAAAGAAATACAACAGCACAGCGCTGTAAGCTCTGTGCATCATTGCACTTTTATTTTTGACTTGATACTGAGCGAGCTAAGGTACAATTTTAATGTTTCAGTTACAATATTGAGACAAGAAAAAAGTAGAGGCAAAGAAAAAAAAACTTTTGATTGCCAAAAGAGTATCAGTGAAAAGGCTGGCGAGTATAGCAATGTGAGTGAAGCACAATCAAACTCGTCAACTGAAAGAAAATATGACGAGAGTGACGAGACTGTACGGAGTATAAGAACCATAGGAAAACGAGGACCACGCCGTAAAAAAAAAGTGCCTAGCTATCGTGCCTTAATAATGCCTTACAGTACTCAGCTACATTATTTCCAGTGATGTGTTTTCTGTTAACATTTTAATAACTTAGAGGGTATCAATGTAAGAAGCCCGGCTAAAGTGATGTACAGTGTTGCAATAGTATATGTATTTTCATCTAATTTATAAATATTTGAAATGATTACTTGAAACAGATAAGATGGCATTAATTTGTGATAGTGTATTAAAAGTGGATTTATTGCTACTTAGTTTAAACTTTTGACTTCAGTCAGTGTTTCGCCAAATTGCAGTGGTTTGGAAGGTTTAGCAACATGTGACTGATATTATAAGCAATCCTTTCTGACTCGTGATTTTGCCCTTTTGTTCAATTTTGACGTAGATCAAGAACGGTATGCTCTTACTGTCTAGCTAACAATGAAGCTAAAAGCAGAAGTGGCAGCACAAAGTGCAGAGAATACGATTCTAAAGTCAGTGATAGATGACCTGGAGATGGAACGAGACTTCCTTCGCAAACAGCTTGAATGCTCTACATCCACAGATAGTAAATATGTTTTTTTTTTTTTTTTTTTTTTTTAATCTGATGTAATTCCCGTAGATTTAGTTGGCAAAAGATGTGCTTTATCAAAGTAAACTGTACATTGTAACTCGGTGATAATGCATTTTTAATTGTTTGTTAAACATTTTATAAATCATTTTGCATAAAGAGTTATTAATATTAATATAAAATAATTAATTAATAATACATTTGGGGAGGATTTGCAACTTTGTTTGTTGAAGCATAGACACGGTAAAGGGGTTTTAACTTGTTTTATATTAAAGCTGCATATTTTATTGTTACAGGACCTGGGAAGAAGAATAGAAGGGGTTATTTTACAGTAATCAGCTCAGATCACACCAGTTCTTCAAGTGAAGAATCAGTGTTTCAAGTGAAGATGAAAGTAATGGATCTAGTGATGTAAAACAGAGCAAGAAGTCAAGTAAATGCAAAAAGGCAAGAAACAAGCAAAATTGAAAAATGAAGTATTGAGGCAAAGGGGTATGTGATGAGTCAAAGGGGTTTCGGTCTGTGATTCAGCCTCCCGACAGTAGAAGGCATCAAACCAACTCGGGACTTCCCTTACCAAGATCTCGTGACCATGACGAAAGTCATCTTCATGAGGGGTGGCACCTTGGTGAGGGGCGGAAGTACGAGTATGTAAATTCCAGCCATTGGAGTCAAGTGAAAGATAAAGACACTTGTCAGTTGGGGATTGGTGTTCCACTGACTACAGAGGTGGGATGTTGCATACTAAAGGGAACATACTACTGTGTTCGGGGTTGGTCTGAAGGTAAAATAGGCGGAGAATCAGGTGGAGGAAGAGACGAAATTTGAGCAGAGGGGTTTTTGAATTAGAGAGTGAAAATTTTACTAATATTTCTTTTGCCTTTTTTTGTTTATGTCCAGGGACGCCGGGAAGACGATTAAGGACTTTTTCACTACCTGTTTTGGGGATTATTACTCCAGTACCCCCTCCCTCATGGTGTTTTGTTTTCTTTTGTTAATTTTTTTTTTTGTGTAGAGAAAATAATAATAAATCAGTTTATTTCTGTACACACAAATTATTGTCTGGACATTCCATTAATACACTCTCGCCTCACAGGGTAGGTATCTCATGTTATAAATAAAATGTACATTGAGTGGATAGAATGGGGTTTAAGGTTCACAAGAAATGTCCTTGCTTGTGTAGGGATGCATAACAGAAAATATACGCATGTACACACAAAATGTACTATTCACAAACATATTCCTATTGAACATGAATATGGACATATGCATTATCTGATACTTATCATAGTATTTTTTATTAGTCTTTTTCCTACATAGTAATTGTGATTATAAATTGTTACTATATGTCAAATAGTTGATAAATGTTCATCTCTATGAGAATTGCAGTTAATATTGAAAATTACATTTCTTTTAAATATATACCTATTCTTGTATGTAGAATTAAAAATACATTCAACCAGACTTCCATGTTCTGTCTATCAAAGAAATGATGATGGCATAAATAATAAGCAGTGATTAGATTATTCATACCCTTAAGTTACCAGCAGGACACTTGTGCATGTTTTGTACACTTAACATTTAATCTAATTGCTTATATAACTAGTGAAGCATTATTATTAATAATTAATTACTGTATTATTTATTTATTTGGATGACACTTATCCAAAGAAACTTATATCTGTACCCATGTATACAGCTGGGTGTGTTTACTAGAGCAATCTCAGTGAAATGCCTTGCTCAATGGTACAACACCAATGCTTCACCTGGAATTTGAACCTTCCAGTTACTAGTCCAGGGCCCCAACCACTACTCCGCACCACTGCCTTATGTAATTATTTTTTTCTTGTTATTCTTTTTTGACAGTGAAAAATCCAAAACAAGTTTTAGAGAGGTACAAAAAAGTACTATCAGTATACAAGAAAAAAGGCGTCTTGTTGCATGCTTTAACCACCATCAAAGTGGATCGTAACACTATAATTGCTACAGCACCAATAGCTGAACTGAAGATTGCAACACCAGAAAAATTCGACACACTTCATGAATTTAAGCCAAAGGAAGAGAAGCTGATGGACTTCTCAGACTGATGTGCCAGTGTTATTGATGACCAAACCAATTGAATTATTGAAGAAATGAAAAGAGAGAGATACTTCCACTGCCTTCTAAAAAGAAATATTAGTAAGAGGTTAGAATAATACAGAGCCCTGTACATGAGTAAAAAAAAAAATCACCTTGCGTGCAGTTTACTGTCTCGTGCGCACAATTTAGTATCGAACAGAAGTGCTATGTCATGTACTCTAGAGTTTTTTTTTCTTCTTATTCATGTCCCTAGAATAATTGCAGACATGGCTACAAGAATTAAAAAAAAATGTAAATGTGAAAGGTTATTTTTAAAAAAAAGCACTAGGAAGTGCACATTTTCAAGTGTTTGTTATTTTGAAATGCATATAATTTACAATATCTAAGGTGTGTGTATCGTTTATTTTATTTTTTTTAATCTTGACCACTTTGTTCACTTTTAAATATCAGGCCTCTCTGTCTCTGTATATAAAATAGCTCCAAGATGGCTTCTCATGTATTTCTCAGAACTATATTTCCCATCATTCTTCCACCCACTGATAAATCCATGTAGTTCTGAAAAATACATGCAACGCCATCTTGGAAACAACAACAGAAGACTGCAATTTAAAAGTTTCAAAAAGTGGTTGAGCTGTAAAACAAAAATAAAGCCATACACCTTACTAAAAAAACACTACCAAGGGCATATGTTCAAGTGTTTGAATTTTCAAATGCATACTACCGTTTCCAATATCTATGGTGACTATAGGTACATCACTGTAAAAGTATTTTTGAAATGTTGTTTTTCTACGGTTTTAAAAGTGAAGTTTGGTTTTGCTTGATGTTCTAATTGTTGGAAATAAAGTAATTTCTAAACTAAAGTGGTGCCTTGTCTTTTTCCAGTTCTTTATTTGTTTTAATAATGTGCTTACAACCATGCTTCAAATGCTTAACAACCTGTTAACAAACGAAAATGTGGTTCACTCTATTTTAAGGGCCTATTCACTCTTAACTAACTTTTTATAAATATGGTTATTAATTAGTTACATTTACTTTGTTGATAGTTGATAGTGATGTTGGTAAACAGTTTATAAACAGACTACTAATAGCATTATGAAGACATGGGTGGTATTAGTCAAGGGTTTGAAGGCAAGTCTATGAAGGGGACCCGTGGTAGGGATTGTAAATAGTCTTCCTGTTTGAACTTAGTTTGTTATTTTAGACTTAGATTCCTAAAGAGTTGACTTGTATCTATTGAATCGCTTTATTAATGTGCTTACAACCATGCTTCAAATGCTCAACAACCTGTTAACAAATTAAAATGTGGTTCACTTTATTTTAAGGGCCTATTCACTATTAACTAATGCTTTATAAATATGGTTATTAACAATATACTATTAACTGTTAAGAGGCTAGTAACTGGTGTTTATTAATATATGTACTACTAGATTGTTAATAGTTAAACTGATTTATTCATGAGATTGCTTCGAAGGCCCACCACAACATTTACTCTATAAGTTTACATCAAAAGTAGGTCAATTTATTCATTTATTTATTAACTGAGAAAAGTTATAATACACCAAGTAACAGACAGTCTATTAACTGTTAACAAACAGTTAACAGGATAGTAACTAGTGTTTACTAATATATTTGCTACTCGTTTGTTAATAGTTAATGATTTATTCATGGGTTTACTTCTAAGTCCTATCACATTTACTCCATATGTTTACATAAAAGTAGGTCCATTTATTCATTGATTTATTAACCGAGAAGTTTTAATACATCAAGTAACAGACAGTCTATTAACTGTTAACAAACTGTTAACATGCTAGTAACTAATGTCTATTATTACAAGTAACAAATAGTCTATTAACTGATAACTAACTTGTAACCATTGTTTATTAATACAAGTAACAAATAGTCTATTAACTGTTAACTAATTGTTAACAGACTAGTAACTAATGTTTATTAATATATGTACTAATAGTTTGTTAATAGTTAATAGGCGCCCCTTAAAACTTAAAGTTTAATGACACCTTAGGAGACTAGACAATCAGCATTTTGGAAGACAAGCTTCAAAGGGTTAAACAGTTTATGGCCTGTCCTTATCTAATCAGCTTTGAAGTGGATCTCATTAAGAATGTTCTGGAATGGGTTAACAATCCAATCCCCACAGCATGCGTATATTAAAATGAATTTAACCATTAATTTCCTTGACACTATCATACTGAAGTGGGCTACTTTTTTTGTGTGATGTCACTGAGAGGGGCCTTTGGTGTCTAAAGGGTGGAGACAGTTTACAGCAGGCTGTCAGAGACATAAGCATAAACAAAACATCACAGGAACTTGTTTAGAATTAACAAAAAAGGGGAAACACTGTAAAGATGTGTGTGTGCAATTATATTACAACTTTTTTTTAATATATATGTTTTTACAAAATTAATACATATCAAGAAACAAGTGAATATAAGCATATACTATTTCATGAACTAAATGCATCCTGTATTTTTTTTATTAGTGATAATAATGAAATGATTAACTATTATTTTATTTATAAATATTTATTTTGAGAAAATAAATTGTGAGTACTGTCCATTACTGCTTATAAAGACCCTGAGAATAAACTATTATGTCATTGCAATCACTAAGGTGAAACAATGTCTTGAAATTTGCCCAAACATCAATATTTTTCAAGAAATTTTTCAGGATGTATTGTAAGGTCCCTCATATCATAGAATAACACATTGTTATACATGTATCTCTAAGCTGAATACATAATAAAAATTTTGTAACTAAAAAAAAAACAAAAATATTGAGTTGAAATGGATTCTAAAGAAATTTAAAATGTTCCCCAATGGTCTGAAAAAAAGGACACCATTTTCAAGATGCTACTGTAAAAAATAGATTTTTAGTGAATTGTTATAGGAAGAGAGTCAGCTACAGTCAAAAAAGGTCTGCTCCTGGGGGAGCATCCACTGAAAAATGCTTGTTCCTGAAAGGGTTAATGCTTTGAAATTGAGTCGAAGAGGTCGTTAATGAACACATTTCTTGTTAAAAAGGTTAATTGTCGCAGGTCACGTACATCATGTCCTTTCTCATCAACTATATAATAGGAATTTGTTCATCAAAATGCATGTTAACAAGATCAAGATAAAATAATGGAAGTAGAATTGTTATGGAAACTATTAGTGTACAGGGAGACAGCTCGCCCACCTGCGAGCAGCAGCCAAATGGAAATAAAAAATAATGGGAATATCTATTTTGTATGTAATTTCACATTTCACATTTTGTTTTGTCAGTGCCTCTGCGTTTCATACATTTAAATGAGTTTTTTTTTCTACTTATCTACACACCATACTCCACACTGTTAAGGGGAAAAAAGTTTTTATTGAGAAAAAAAAAAAAAAATTAAAAATACAAAACTGAAAGATGATAATTGGATAAGTCTCCACCCCCCTGAGTTAATACTTGGTGGAAGCACCTTTGGCAGCAATTACAGCTGTGAGTCTGCTGGGATTGGTCTCTACAAACTTTGCACACCTAGATTTGGCAATATTTGACCATTCTTCTATAGAAAACTGTTCAAGCTCTGTCAAGTTCCTTGGAGAGCATTGATGGACAGCAATCTTCAAGTCATGCCACAAATTTTTTATTGGATTTAGTTCGAGGCTGTGACTGGGACACTCAAGGACATTTACCTTTTTGTTCCTTAGCCACTCCAGTGTAGCTTTAGCTGTGTGCTTTGGGTCGTTGTCATGCTGAAAGGTGAACTTCCGTCCCAGTTTCAGCTTTCTTGCAGAGAGCAGCAGGTTTTTGTCAAGGACTTCTCTGTACTTTGCTCCATTTATTTTCCCTTCTATCCTGACAAGCGCCCCAGTCCCTGCCGATGAGAAACATCCCCATAACATGATGCTGCCACCACCATGCTTCACAGTACGGATGGTGTTCTTTGGGTGATGCGCTGTGTTGGGTTAGTGCCAACTAAAGTTCCATTTTAGTTCCATCAAACCACAATTTTTTTTGCCACAGGTTGAGGCCATTTAACTTGGTGTGTGATTTTGAAGGTGACTGGTTACATCTGAGCTAATTTAGGATTGCTATTACATGGGAGGTGGACACTTATCCAACCAAGCCATTTCAGTTTTTATTCTTTTATAAAATTGCACCTCACCACGGTTCGTTGCCCCTTTTAAGCAAGATCCAGGACACAGAAATGGAAGTTTTAAGCGCGCTGACGTGCTATTTTTAATAAACCCAAAAAACAAAATAAACAAATACAAAACAAACACCTAGCTCTTACGAGCACTAACTAACACACACAGGAACCTAACTAAAACAGGACAGCTAAGCTGTTTACCTGTACCACAAACTAACAAAACACTCAAAAAGGCTTCTTCACACTACCTTTTTGTTTTGGTTGAAATCACCCTCAGCCAAGCTTCTCACACACCAGCAGTCCTGAACAGACTGGCTGCTTTCTTTAAATACCCTGTACCTGCTCTAATTTACAATAAACACCAGGTGCAGGGGATAACTAATTAAACAATAAAACAATTAACACAAATCTACATTCTCACATGTTTTTTTTTTTTTTAATGCATTTTAATTCCAGGCTATAAGGCAACAAAAGGTGAAAATGTTGAAATGGGGTGTAGATTTTCTATAGACACAGTACAACTCTTTTAATGAGCATTTTGCGATCTTTATTTAGTTAAAAAAAAAAAAAAAGTAGTTATTACTTATTATACATATATACCATGTATGTAACACTTCATTATATACAGTGCCTATAGAAAGTCTACACCCTCCTTTCAATATTTTCACCTTTTGTCGCCATATAGACTGGAATTAAAATGCATTATCAATACCAATTTTTGAAAAGCCTGCCCTATGTTTCATATACATTTGCTGTACTGTTGTTTCTTTATTGCTATTTTTCTGCTCCTATCGACAGGTACATTGTACATTTAACCAGTACACTGAAGGACCACTGCATTCCTGTTATAGATGATTTGATTTACTGATTAAAGAGTAAGTAGTGGGGTTTTGAAAAATATAGAGTTACATGTCCCCACGTGTTGCTACAACTATTTATACTTGTAAGTTTAATAACTGGTCACTCTAGTACCCTGATAGTGTGACGATTATTGCCCACATTGTCAAACAGATAACACAGCAATAATGATCCATGATGTGGTACAGAACGGAAAAGCCAGTTGTTATTACATTTTTGTTTTTAATCGCTCTTCCTGAAGAGGACAGATCTCAAAGCCCAGTGCACTAGAGCGGGCATTTTGAAAAGAGCTTTAAAACAGACTTTAAAGTAAAAAAGTTGTCAGGATATTAACAATAAAAAGAAAAATGACAACTATGTTATTTTAACAGTTGTAGCAACACGTGGGGAAGCATAACGTTATATTTTTTGGAACCCCACTACTTACTCTTTAAGATCATGATGATTACTAGCATTACAGAAGTTGGGATTGACATTTAATCTGGTCTAGCCCCTATTAGCGTGATTGATACTGTTCTCCAGGGCCACTGACGACAAGACAGCACTAGACAGTTTTAAAAGAAGATGGACACTCATTGTTGCATTGCCTTCTTCACACTCTAGCCTAAACCCACAAGGGAATTGATAAATATGTATACTTTATGAAAAGAGTACTCAGTCACTCTGCTTGAAGCCATTTTTGAAAATGACAAAGCTAGCTCTTCTTCCTGTCAAGCTTCATCAAGGCAAGGCAAGGCAACATCTGACATGACAGACTGCCAAAGTGTTTCATTCTTAAAATAATCTCCCACAGGGTCTTGCCATTTCTTTTATATTCTACTTGTAAGGCTTATAAGATTTCTGAAGGCAACGCTTCATTGCTGAAGTAGTTTTCCTTCTGCAGTGCATGACATTTCTGGTTTTCATTTTCTGGTATATTTAATATGTTATGGATGCATGATTTTGTTTGTGTTATCCCCTTGTCATATAGCAAGCATGTCATTGAGTCTCTCCACATTCTCTGAATGTGGTACAAATAAATTAAGTAAAGTGTACTGTCACGTTCCCAAAGTGCAGCCCAACAACTACTTTAATGTGGCCTGCAGTGTCTCTCCAATTGAACCTTATATGAACTCTGGTACACAAGCAACGGTAGCAGCGTGAAAAAAAAAAAAAAACAAGAAGTGCAAGAAGAGTTTCGAACATTTCAAGACCAGTGGACAGAAAAATATTTTGCAATTAAGAAGGAGGGCAAAGCTCTCTGTCTTCGGTGCAAACAGTCCATTGGAGTCATGAAAGACTATAGTCTTAAACACCACTACAAAACAAGACATGTAGCATATGATCAATACGTGGGTAAGCAGAGGAAATGTGGTTGGAGATTCTTTGCAAGGAATTAACGCAGCAATATTTGTGTGTAAAATAATGACATAATTTACTCTCCTTAAAGTTTAAGATACAATTATTATTTGTTGAGGAGGTGGGTGGTGGGGCTTTGTTTATTTGTAATAACTCATCCCTAACCAGAGACAACTTACTTGACTGGAAATGTAGATTACCCATCGCCTCAATAATAATCGATTGTAGATTAAAAGAGCCTAAAAAACACTTTTTTTTTTTTGGTAGAGCCCACATACCATGCGCACAGATGATATTCTTCATAATTTATTGGATAGCTTGTTGTAGTCACTGACAACATGAATAAATGCTAACGATTTAATTTACAGTGTATTGACTTGGCTGTTACTGTTACTGGCATTAGCATTGTTAACACATGCCAATAATTAATGTATGATGTATTAAACTGACTTAACAATAGTTATATAGTAAATGATTGGATACTTTTTGTTTACTGAATTGAGTGTAATTGTCACTGGCAACAAGAATACATTCTAATGCCATGGGTTAATGCTTTTACAAGTTATTGACAGAGGGAGTAAATGCTAAAATTGTTTACATTTATTAAGTTTGTAATTTATTAAGCTGAAATATTGAAATGGCTGCAACAAAAATAAATGCACTTGAAAAAGATATTTGAAATTTGCAATCCATGCAATTTGGTGACATTGCAGCCCACGGTCCCACAGTAGCCTTGCTATGTTGCCCTCTGCTCTGTAAACTTTGGGAACCCCTGCTCTAGTAGAATCAGGGAAGACTAAACAGGAGGACATAAGATAAAATAAACTCCTACAGTGATTCATTTGTGTACTGGCTTACAGATTTTCACATACCCAGACAATATTTAATCATGAATAATCATACACCCGTTTATTTAAAGTTTAACGAATCAGAGTATATATTTACTCATTTGGTTTATTAACACTTTAATGGATCAAGTGATTGCAGATCTACTTTGATTCCTAGCTCATATACATTTAATAATAATCCTATCCTATTGCATCATGCTTCAATACAAGTGAGATATAAATTCAAGATTATGCTTACCCTCCGGAGAAAAGTATGTCTTAAACTATAAAACAGAACAAAGAAAGGGCAGTCGTCCAAAGCAGAGCTCTGAATACAACACCAGCAGTCACCTTCGCAAACAGGTCTTCAAAAGATAGATTTCAAGGTTATTGAATCATGTCAGTGTGTTAGGATTCACTAAACACATCACTAAGTTAACATCGAGTTCTATGCAATGATATTCTTGCCTTTAACAGTTACTCTTTTTCCAATGGTCTCTTGACCACAGTATCCAGTTCTCTTCCCAGATATTGGGGTGTAATTCTTGTCCAGCTCTGCTCTCAGAGGTTCCTTAAAAGAGACCATAGGGCCTCAGATCCATCGTTGCACATGGCAAGCGTGTTTTAAAGTCTCTCATACTTTGTACCTGTGGAATACTTGAACTCTGGTAGCAGGTTTCCTATCTTTGCATTCTAGTTTTCCCAATTGAGCCCACTTTACTGGATGAGTTACATTACATCCCATACATTCAGTTCTTAGATTGTCTTATTTAATAACATTTAAATGAAAAAAAGGATAAGCCTTGTCAATCATTATACGTTCAAACATTATTCTACAATGTTTTACTGTATGGGAACATGTAGGACACGATTTTGGTTCTGCTTGTGGCAGCCCAATTCTACACTTTTGACATCCACACATTAGTCTGGGCTTATGTATGCCCCCCTTTTCAGAGATAATTTCCCACAGGAAGTAATGGTTCTGGAATGATAACTATTTTGTTTATTGAGAGGAACGGTAGTTCCTCATGCCAAGTTATAAGCAAAGCACGAGAACTGCCAGACTCTCTATACAACAAGGATAGTTCACATGTTTTCACTGTATTATTAGCGCAGCAAAAGTAAAAAGCACCATTTCACTTTTAATTTGTAGTCCCCAACACTCTTAGGAGAAATTTAGAAAAACAAGTCAGTAAGAAAAAAGTCATAAAGTAGGAGAAATAAGTCGCCAAAGTAAGGTGAAAAATATCCTTCTTTTTTTCTTATCTTCTTATTTTTTTGCAGACCCCAGGCACTTTTATCCACGCATATGTATATTACAGGACATTTGAGATTAATGACAATTAACTTCTTTTGTCAACATGAAAATATACTAGGGAATGCACTTATTGTAATGTCAATATAATTTATATTAAAATATTTATAAATATATTTAAACGGAACATTTGCCTGCATAAAAATATCTTTTATATAAATATAGAAAAAGGTCTGGCATGCGTGGGATTTGATGAAACTATAACCTTCAGTTTGCAAGCGTGTTGTGTTACTGTCAGTGATGATTAGTTTTGACAAGCAGCATTTTGAATGATGAAATCAGACAGCTGAGAATTCTTGGGACTTTGTTATATTTTGGAGATTTTTAGAATCAGCATTCATCATCATCATCATTATCATTCTGAGATTCTGATCTTGAGCTCTGAAAAAAAAAATTGGTTTCCTGTCAGTGTAACTCTCATTGTGGTCCTTGTTGACGCAAGGAAGTATGGTTCGTCGCGATACTGGTTGATGAGAGTAAAGCTATTTGTCGTCCCCACGGGACAAAAGGGAATGTTAATTTTTCTGAGAATTAGCTATGCTAAAGGACAGCCTATATATTTGGTAAAACTAAAATATTAATACATATTGAAATAAATGAATACATAAATCAATACATAAACATTTATGTATGTTTTTATCTCTCTTGATATTTATTTATTTTTCACTATTATATAAACACTCTATTTAATACCATATGAAATGAAAATAAATCCTCAACAGTTCTGAAACTGTGGGTGCGACTGAGTGAGCATGTGAGCTGTGACCAGACACAATATGTATTGAAAGTGCCAATACTAAAACGTAGGGTTATTATTTTGGTGCCATGAGTTCTCTATAGTTTCAAATAAAACAAACATTTTGAGAATTCAACACCGTCTCCCTGAGTACTACTTTATAAACATAAAAATGTTACAATATACTAAATGAACGGATCAAGCTTATTATGATAGTTTGCAAAATCAGATAAAAACTTTCAATACAATCAGGATAATACATAATCATTATTTATAAAATCTTGATTGTCTCTTTATTTATAAAAACTGTAACTTTACTGCTATATTACTCGCAAATGTTATGAAACAGAAGTATAAACCCTGTGGCTTGAAAGCTAGGATGTCTGCATTGCAAGCTGCATTAGAAACATGCCTTGGGTTTGATTCCCACATGATTTATAGATACAAATTAAATGTATTTTATTTATGTGTAACAAACTGGTACAAATGACACTTTCATTGAACATACACACTTCTGCACACATACCTTTAACAATATTATATATATATATATATATATATATATATATATATATATTATATATAACTAGTCATACTTTCACTCCAACTACATAACCGCTACCCTACACAGATTCACATTTTAACCCTTTCAACAAACTAGGCTGGTATTTGCATTTACTGTACCCTAGCCAAATTCCTGTAATGTGTGTGTGTGTGTGTGTGTGTGTGTGTGTGTGTGTGTGTGTGTGTGTGTGTGTGTGTGTGTGTGTGTGTGTTATAAGTGAAAAAAGAAGTGATATCTGAAAAAAAAACACATTGGAAATGTGAAAAAACACCTTGTTATCAAAAGTGCCCAGCCATTTCCAGCCACTGGAAATGTGAAAAAACACCAAGTTATCAAAAGTGCCCAGCCATTTAAAATGGATATATCAGAAACACATGCCAAGTTTCAAGGGTGGGGGTCAAGGTTTCCCCAGTTGTTTCTACTAACTTGTGTTTTTCAGGCATAATAAAAGTGGATCGAACTTGCGTCAAAAACTCAAGCCAAGTTAGTAGAAACCTTGGCCCCCATCGGTTTTACAGTTGTGCCTATTTGCTTTGTGCTGGGAAAGGTTGTCCCAATGGTTTCTTGAAACATGGCTTGGCACTTTTGATAACTTGTCGTTTTTTCACATTTCCAATGTGTTTTTGTTCAGATACAATTCAATTTAATCACAGAGGGCTACTTTGTTAGGCATTCCTTCCATACAAAATATCTAAATTTGGCCACAATGCACAATTGGCCAAGCCTCATTTATCATCGCCATCATCAGTGGGGAACCCCCTGAGAAATTAAGTTGGTTCAAAGTACCAGTTACTTTGGCTGCAAAAGGAACCAATGCCTTTTACGAGAGTGAAGGTGTTTGAAAGTCACTTGTGATGGTACATTTCTTAAAAAATTTAAAAAAAGGAATTTTAATTATTCTGTTGTTGATACAAACTATTGCATGTGAGCATATTATTACACAAAAGATAAGCCTTATAACACAACACTTTTGACAAAACATGTGCCTCTTTTGCTAATACAATATTGTTCAATGTAATTTATTTCCATTCAGCAAGTCTAATATACTGTACATGTACAGTACTTATTAAACACCAGATGTCTGTAATGACAATGATGTTAAGTAGGTTTGAATATCTCTAAAGGACATTTAAACGTATGTCTTACTTGGATTTCAGTCTAAAGTTCAGATTGGACTCTATGTAGCAGGGAATGTACCATAGTGTTATGACATTTCCTTTACCTGAGTCAAAGTAAAAAGCAAAGATAAAAAGCAAAGCTATAAGGACCTGTGAGAATGCCAGGGACTACCAAAAAAAAAAAAAAAAAAAAAAGTTTATAGCCAAATCTGGGTGCAATACATCTTCTGACATATCATAAATGTTAATAAAGTGTATGTTGTTACCATCAAATAAATACTTTTTTTTTTTTTTTTTAAATCCATAAATTAACAGTTTTAATATAGTTTTAACACCTTTAAGGTCAGGTTTTATAAAACCTTTGACTGCCACCTATGATACTATTTTCCCTATACGGTTTAAATGTTAATTGATTAAATTTTATTTTTAATAAACACCTACAGTGACTAAATTGTGAAAGCGATTCACATATGTAAAGTTTTAATGAAATTAATCACCATCTGTCAGGATGTGACTGGTTGTGGGAAGAAGTGAATGTCGAATCGCAAGTGAAGTTCCAAAAATAGTCAGCTTTATTTATTGATTTACAAAGGATCCCCGCTACCAACAATGGTATTGGGAGAGTATCCGCCGGTGGGTTGCAGTCCCACAAAAGAATAAAACACCAACAATCCAATATTTACTGTCCGTAGTGTCCCACTATCACTGCTCTCTCACTGTGCGGGTGCTCTAGTGCAGGGATACGTGGAGGTTGTGTGCAGGGTAGGTGCCCCAGGGGTGTGTGCTGGCTCCATGAGCCTCAGCTGCAACATTAACAAACAAACAAAGAAACAGCGTTCCGATTGCATTGGCAATTTCAGCGTATGGGGCCGTATTCACATAGCTGCGTCCCCTTTGTACTGCAAAACTCCTCCCTTTAATCAGTGCGGTGCCGCGCTCTATCCAATCGCTGCCTGCACCACAGCTGATCACAATGGAGTTGTTCTGCAGTCATACAGCTATGCCCTTTCCCCAAGATGGCGGTCTTCCGGTTTCCTCCCATCTTGGAGAAGGCGAATGAATCACCAACCTTACCCAGCGCCCTTCCTGATCAGAGGTACTTGCAGCTCAGATTCCTTCTCTCCGTCACACCATCGTTTTATTCTGTCTGGTCCATGAGTATGAGTGGCTATGGATAAAAATGCAGTTTTTTTTTCATTTTTAATAAAGAAGCTACATTCTATATTATTCTTACTTTTGCTACACATTTCTAGTTCAACCACTGAAGACTATAAATAACAAGAGAGGCAAAACCAATGACTAAGCAGGAATTCACTTTCCTACAAAATAAGTTATTATAGATATAATACACATAGTTTTATTTTCTATTGTGACATTGTTATATATGATTTGAAGCCATCCCATTACCTCTAAATTATTTTTCACTTAGCAGAGAAGATTATTTACTTTCAAAATCCCCACCCACATGGAAACAAGCGGTGCAAGACAGGAGAGAACAATCACGAGTGTACCACATACGTGAATCCCTTGAAAAATTACCAGTCCCTTTACAAGTTAAATAAAACAGTCAAGGTTAGTTGACGTGAAATAATTACATTTTAATGAAAAGCAGAAAATCTTATCTTTTTGCATTACTCAAGAACGATATATCTGGTACATTAAAAAAAAAAAACAGTTTGTTTGTTCTTTTTAATTCATTATATGCCATTGTTTAGAATTCTAGCTCCTGTTATCTTGTGATAATAGGATGCTGTACAATTTCAATACACAAACATCACAAGGTCTTCCACACAGCATAGCAGTCTGTCACCTAATTTGCCGTTTAGGATCTGTGGCTTAAAGCTGCATAGCTACAATCAAATGTATTGCACCGTTTACAATTAAAAAAACTATGGAATTTGTTTTTCATTGTATATGTATCCCAAGAGGGGCTTACATTGTACTGAATATAGTAAAACAAAACAAAACAAAAAACAGTTAGACTGTGCTACCAGCACAGTAATTTTTGTCAAAAAGGTGGATATTCCACACTGGAGGAAAACAGTGTCATCATTAATGATCCCTTTGTTGTTGTCCTGAAGATTTTTGCTTGTACAGTATGTTTACTTTAATTGAGGATACTTCAACATTTGCGTGCTAAAATAAATAATAGGTAACAAATGAACTAATATGTACAACTTCTACTTTTGTACTAACCAATAATCTTGACTTTTTCTTGATTTTAAAACATATTCAACCTTCTAATAATGTAATGTAAAATGGTCAAATAAAACAGGCATGGCTGTGTATATTACAGATAACAAGCCAGAGATAATATAGATAATATTCAAATATCATGCAAAACACTTCACATGGCATTCTTTATCAAACTAGTTTCATAGTTAAAATTATTATGGGAACTGTGCCTAGAAACACCCCAGTCCCAACTTGTATGAGAAATAAAAAAAAAAAAAAATATATATATATATATATATATATATATATATATATATATATATATATATATATATATATATATATATATATATATGAAAACAATTTGTATCAGCTTGATACTTGACTATCAAATAACAAATAACAAATGTCAAATTGACAAAGTTATAAGAATCTAATTGAATTAATGACAAAATGAAAAAGAAAGAGATCATCAGGTTTGAAATTATAACAAAGAGTCGGGGATTTAAGCATGAATAAAAAAAAATAAAAAAGGTATTTTTGCAATTATATTTAAGAAAAAAATAAAACAGTATTGGCATATTTCTACAATAATTTTTGGCAAAATCTCCAAAGTGTGCACCCAACTATCGACTGGTCATACCTCGGTACTCCATTTGCTATGCAGTCACCGAATCGCTCTCCGTGCGTGACGCTCACAGATTGTCATATACACAGACACAGGCAGCCCGCAGGCAGGCTAAGAAAGAGGGAACAGATGAGAGACAGCCAGTAAAACTGGTAAGGAACACAACAAGTACAATATAAACATGATCACAGGTAGGAAAGTCCTATCCCTTTCCCCAGTCCATAACACAGTTAATTTTACACAGGTCTCTCGTAGCAGCTGCCCCAGTGCTACACTGCCCTCCTCTTAAACACTTCCCGGCCTGGGATGAACTTACCTGGGTCTAAAATCGAAAGGGCAGCTGGATCTGGCAATGTGGTCTCACTCTCGTTGTCAGAGTTGGGTAGTCGTGGTTGTTCAGGTGAGGGAAGGTTAAGGTGGGGGGAAACTTCTCCTGGTACACTACCTATCCAAACAGTAGGTCTGCGGGGGTCTGGAGCTCTCTCCCAATCATTAACAGGGCTAGAGTGCAGCTTGTGAACTCCTATACTGCTGTCCGGTATGCCAGAAGGATGAGAGGCAGCTAAAGGTTCCAGTCCCGCTGGTAGTGATGGCTAGTTGGGTGGAAAGTGTGTAGTTAAAGTGTTCCACTGCAATGTCACTGTGTGGGTGTTTGGGGTGGTACGTGTTTTCTTGATCCCTAATCGGCAACAGACCTCAGCGAGCATCCCGGACTCGAAGTTCCTCCCTTGGTCAGAGTGTAGCTCCTGAGGAGCTCCGAAACGGGAGAACTTTTCAATCAGGGCATCTGCAACGGTGCCCGCCCCCTGGTTCGGCAGAAAGTACGCCTCGGACGTAGTCCATCGCTACTAAGACAAACCTGATGCCGCTGTCTGACATGAGGAAGGGCCCTAGGACATTTACCCCTACTCTCTCCATAGCTTGAAATTAAAATGGATGAGATACAGTACATTTACATTCTTATTAGGACCTTTGTTGTTGTTTAATAAAGAATGTCTTTAATTCAATTAAATGGAAGTAACAGCACACTATGGTACACACACACACACACACACACACACACACACACACACACACACACATATATATATATATATATATATATATATATATATATATATATATATATATATATATATACATATTTGTTTAGCGTTTGACAAATAGCATGATTGTTTTATCATCTAGAAAAATCAAGTATTCTTGAAGTCAGCAAAAAATGACATTTTTTACTGTAAATCTTGCAACGTCAGAGAATGACATGGCAGTGCACGTAAAATGTCCAGTTATATATATATATCTATATTAATATATATATATATATAATATATATATAGATATATTATATATATATATATTAGACAATGGTAACCATACTGTAAATGACATCCCAACCGAGTTTCTACCTCCATTTGGTCGAAAAAATAAACCAGCTTTTACATACATTGTATTTATGTATGTATGTACATAATAAAGCACAATATACAATAATAATAATAATAATAATAATAATAATAATAATAATAATAATAATAATAATAATAATTATTAAGGAGAACCAGAGTATGCATGTTTACTTTATTCATATCATTTTTTGTTTTAAACATTGGCAGATGGACTATAACGGAAACAGCTTACGTCTCAAAAAAATACGCTAAAAGTCAGATAATTTTAGACTTTAAAAAGCACAATAACCCCCAAACTTGCCAAGCTCACTTTCGGCTGTGAAGTTCCTCTCTTTAGTTGAAATATATATTTGTATCCTTTAAATCATATATACAAGGGTATTATTAACAATAATTTCCCTGGAGCCGTTGTAGATGCATTCTTACTTAGGAGTTTTTATAGAAAAATTTCCACTGGAAAACCCCTGTATGTGCAATAAATCGTGTACTGCAATTGCAATTGCCCTGGTCCACCTTAAACGCTGTTAGCATGATATCACTTCCTGATTTGTTACTAGTGTAGTTGCTGCAGAGTGTAAACATGGCGGGGGGAGCGGTTCTGAAAGCATTGCAATTCATAGTAACAAACGTGTACTACCATAAACTTGTAGTGTTTGTATTAATTAGTATAGTAAACGGTGCAAAATCGGGATCAGGCGGCCAGGTATTGCCTGTCAATGACGCTAACTGGACGCTGATTCTTCAGGGAGAATGGATGTTGAAATTGTGAGTACTTTCATTAATGAGGAAAAGTAGGCGGGCAGGACTATGCACTCTAACAATAAGGCCATCATTGAAATGAAAAAAAAAAATGTAATTACTTATTGCATGCATTGTTAATCTTATGAGGTACTGATGTAGGCTAGATCGATCCCGCATCTCGTTCAATTATATTCTCAGGCTATGCACTAATGGAGTTAATAATTGGATTGGGGGAAAAAAAAAAAAAAAAACCTGAGCTGTCATCAGCACGGGTACCCAATTACCATTGTTCTCATTATTTAAAAACTGACAGTGAATGTGGACCTGCTAATTCGAGCGTTTCTGACAGAACCGTTAGGCTGATCTAAAAAGAAAACGATCAGCTGCAATCCTTCTGCTGGCCTAATTGCAACTTATTTCTTTGAGACATAAACATACCATGTGCATTTAACACGTTTAATGAAAAATACTTACTCCGTCTATGCTAGGACTCTGTTGTCAACGTGCTGGATTACAAGACTACAAGGCATGATCAAAAAAAGAAAAAAAACTGCATACTCTAATTGATGCAGTGTAGAAAGTTTGTAAATTTCTCCAGAAAAAGGTCAGCAATATTACACCAAATATTCTGAGCAAGTTAACTTGAGAAAGCTAAATGCCTGATGGGTTTGAATTAGGAAGCACGTTTTATTTGTGCCGAATGGGCATATTTTCTAGACTATAAAATCAGTCAGTCCAGCGGCCTGGCCAAAAACCCCAAAAAACACTGTACATATATTACACGTTAATGCCATGTTTTGCCAAAGTACAGAATGTGATATTCAAATGAAATATGGTTTCATTACATGGTAGGTGAAATGTCTGTGTGCATGATTTGGGACTAAACAGTCTTTCGACTTCCTAGTCTTCCATTTGTGTGTTCAGATATCTTCATTTGGAGTACACATCTACAAAAAGACCAATCACTAGCCCTCCACATATATTAACTTGATGGCCTTTTTCCAATTTGAAATGTCTTTTGTACAAAATGTTTCCTCTGTGGACTAGGCCTGTATCAAACTTGGTATGCTGTAATACCAAGGTAACATGTTTTTAAATCCTACCAATGTCTGTTTGGTTGGCCCTCCGTATATTTAATGTAATTTACATTACCACCCATTAAATGTAACATTTGATACATAAACACATGCATTGGTTACAAGTTAACAACACATACATCAATATAAATGTAATGATTTTTTTATTGTGATACAAATAATGGCCCTTGTTTTAAAAGGGCAGTACAAGTACAGTATGCTTTGGTAAATGAAGTGAAGTTCTATGGCAGGGGTACTCAGTTACATTCTGTGGCGGTCCAGATAAGGCATTGCCCAAACCCTGGGGAGGCCACAGTCTGCTCAAGATGTGTGTACTGGTGGGGGTAGAGTTGCCACCTTTTCCACAGACCAAACCCAGACATATTTCTCAGTCAACCTAGCTCTATCAAAGCTGCAGTATACTGTAATACAGTTTAACACTAGATCTCGTTACAAATTAATAATCATGCAGAATACACAGTATTGTGCTCTTGATATTTCTAGCAATTGAACTATATCATGGTAGGTTAGAGACTAATCCTGCCTGAGACAAGTAGCTGTGGTGAGGAGTAATGCTGTAGTAAATCAATGCAATTTCTGAAGCGACGATCTTGTCTACGTGATTTTTCAGTGTTACTAATGGCTACCGCTAAATATGCAATGTTTATACATACACGCACGCATATATGTGGTTTAATTACCATTATATATCATGAGTAACCCATATTTTACTGTAAAGGTTATGTATTTAATCACACCCAGATCAATGTAAAGCATTATTCAAGTGATGAGGGCACAGTAGAATGTACAAATCAGTACTAAACAGTACATTTCTAATAAGATAGTGGAAATCTGTTAAGCAACAGTACCCTATAACTGGAAATTTTGGCTGGTATTAAATTTGCATATTTGCTACCTTGGTAGATTTTGACGGTTTTTACATTGACAGTTATCACTTAGCACATTCACAAAGAGAAATGTGAGTTTTGTATTTCTACTTTTAATTTCAAAAACATGTTTACTTAATGAAATGTGTCTACTAAAACAGTATCTCTTTTACAGCAACTAGTTATATCATCTGTAGCAGTGGTCCTCAGAGTAATTTTGGCACAGGCATAAATTGATCGTACTTGGCTGTTTGCAGGCACGCTGACTATTGTATAGGTTCTTATCATACACACTGCCTTCTCGCGACATACACGGCGTGTGTGTGTGTGTGTGTGTGTGTGTGTGTGTGATATATATATATATTTTAAGAGTTTTAGTGGGAGTTATTCTTGGCTCACTCTAATAAGGCCAAGTCTCAGGCAGTAATTGTGAATGCTGCGCTTATTCTTTAAATAATTTATATAAACAACACAATGCAAATATTTTTAAATAGCATTTTTACACAGATAACCATGAATAAACTAAAATAAAAGTGTAGATATCGTCTCGCTTTGTTTCAATTTGACAAATTTGTCAACACTGCACTGTTTTAAAGATTGCTCATCTCCAGTACAATTATTCAGAGAAAGTGGATTCATAACTAAATATACTATGGTGTTTCTCTGGTTTGGTGAAATAAAAAAAAAAATACAGAGATAGAAAATTAAATTCTAAATACTGAAATGTATTATTGTTCTCAATAACAGTCGTCGAAATGTAGTGCTTACTAACATATTAACACTTTGCATATTAACACCCCGCCTCTGCTCACGAATGATTGGACGGCTGTCAGATCTTTCACTTTCCATTTGGCTACTCACACGCCTTCAATTTTCCTGCAGAATACTATGAACGGCCCCTGCTTGCTTATGATTGGACAGCTGCGTAAAACTTGGCAGATATTTGACTTTCCTATTGGTTAAACTTACTGTCAGTACCTGCACCTGACAGTTTATGTCCAACCCAGCTAACTTATGATTGGGCTACCACAGAGACAATGCAGATATTCAACTGGTTGATCGTATCACAGAAGCCGTTCAGAAAAAAAAAAATGGCTGGGTACTTACAAGCACAGCATAAGCGAGCAGCGCTGTCAACAGACTGCTGTGGCGCTTTTGTTGGAAAACATGTTTAAAGCTTTCTTTAATTTCCCACGCTATGACCCGCCAGAAATGTGTTCACGACCCATAATTTAAGAACAGCTGCAGCAGGCACGATGGCCTGGCTTTGCGGGCACAAATTTGCTCGCAAGCACCACTTTGAGGACCACTGATCTACAGTGTTACTACAGCAACTTGGAGAACAACAAAGAAGGCCTTCTAAAAATTATTTCAAATATTTATTGTTCTTATATGGCAGTTCAGTTTTAAGATATTAGTAATTGGAAAAGTTTACTAACTGCAGTATACTTTAACGCTAGGCATTTGCTAACTCAGTTTTAAAACTTAGCAGTGGTTCATTAACATAACACAGTGGAATGATCACAGCATCATGTAGTAATTATATGACAGTACTGCACATGTGAAGTAGTTTTTTAAAAGTAGTGAATAGTTATTTCTTGATGAAAGAAATGCATAATCCTTTTCTTCAGATATAAGTTTGGGTTATTCAATATATACAGGTTTAATTCTGGAAACAAAAAGAACGCTCAAAGCAAAACAGTACAGATCACACTTTATATGCAAATTGCACAGTACAAAACTTAAGTTCAAAATGTAACAGAATTAAATAATATAATGCAATACTGTAGGTTAATCCTCCAGGACTTCTTGTCTCCAATGCTAGTCTTAATGAAAGAGCAAAGTGGGCTGAGCTGAGTGCACCTTGATTAAGTAGCCACTGACCTCAGTCACACCCTCCTTTCTTTTCTTTGTGGGTTCAATCACCCTGGGCAACCCGTGGTGGAGAGTCGCATGTACGTTTTGTAAAGAAAACTGGTTCTGGCTCACACTGCCTGAGATTATGTTATCTTGTTATCTTGGTGTGGCCCTTTGTTCCTTTATGCTGCCTAAGATGGTGTTATCTTGGTGTGGCCCTTTGTTCTTTTATGCTTAACCTATGTTATCTCTTGAGCGCATTGGTTCCTCCAGCAATATGCGATTGTTTTTATTCCAGCAGTCAGACGGTGTTTGTTGGTGCAATGAAATGCAATCTTGCAATCTCACATTTACCAGTTACTATACGTCATCTGATAATCTCCTTTTAAAACTAACAGTGTACAAACCTGCAAACTCGTGTATCTTATATTGCATTCAAACTTCTTTCCATGTTATCCAACATGCGCCACTTTTAGAAATAAAGATGGGCGGATAGCGACATTGTACCACGAGGTATCCCCAACCGCCTGCTGTCCTCTTCGCTGGGTATGAACCATGCATATGCCCAAGTTAAACTATCATGCAGTGGGCATTACAAAATGTGTAAGTATTTATCATGCATGATAGTTATGTGTCTCTTGTGTTTCAAGCTACAAAAATAATCTTAAAAGTGCATGTTTCTCCAACAACATGTAAAAACTTAAACAATAAAGCCGAAACTAAAACGCTTTAAATGTAATACTGGTTAATAGACTAGCAAACACTGGCAAAATTAACTTTTTTATACGGTACAGAACTAATTTATTTTAACATATCATCTAGGGACTTTGCGATACCTGCACTGTGGATAGTAGTATCGACAATAACAATACACAGCAAATTTGCACCAGTTTTGCATAAACTATTTTGGCTTCTACTTAATGAACCCCTTGTATAATAATAATAATAATAATAATAATAATAATAATAATAATAATAATAATAATAATAATAATAATAATAATAATAAAACACACTAAACTGCTTAACCTACAGGTACCACAGTAACAGGTGCAGTTTACGCAGCATCAGAGTTTGTGATCGCAAAACAAATTCCAAATTTCCTAAATACACTGATGGAAAGGTCCAGTCTGTTTTTAATTTTTTTAAGCAAATTGCATTCGTCACTCACTGCCATTCTCATATTCACTTTGACATCTGACACATTCTTTTCCTTGCCCAGTACACGCTTCTGTGCTGCATACCACCAGTCCGTCAGAGGGCGGGATGGCACACTGTATGCCACAGTCTGATTGGTGGAAGTATTATTGACGATCCAATCTAAACTGCCAATAAAGACTCAATAAATTCCACTCCAAAATGTCCCGTTATACGGTATGTCAAAGAAAATATTAAAGGAAGGTTGGTGTTTCTTGTGCGTTTCACTTAAAACTGGACAGTAGGGCATCTGGGTTTGTTAATTCCTGCCACCCGGCCAATTGCTGGCCTGTCCGGGTCAAATCGGTACAGGTGGCAACCATAGGTGGGGGGTTGTTTTAAATAGTCATTAAAAGTTGACTATCCAATCACACTTTACATACGGTAACAGCTTTGTAACATTACCCTTGCACCAATTAGCTAATACATCTCAGAAATAGCTACTTACAATGATGCAATGTCTGATCACCATTTAATAATAAACATAAAAAGCAAATAATATTCAAACGACATCTTGCAAACAAATAATTATACAGATGCCACTGTAATGCTATTAAAACAGCATGCTATGTGTTTTAATTTTATTAAAACTAGAAAATGTTCTGAAAATGACTGCGCTGCATGCATTCAAGTTAACTAAGGAAAGCATGTCATTTAGCGATCGCTTTATTTATGTTGTATAAGCATCTCATTAAGGGCCTGATTGAAAGAGTAGCGCTGTGTCTAAATATGCATGTTCCAATGTGTTTAAATATAAATGAAAAGTTTCTAAATTAAATACACAGCATGACAGTAAACAGGGGAAAATAAACAAGTGCATATCCAACTTGCCGTCTTTGAGTGTCTTACTGTTGCCAAACAGATCTTTTATTTGGTTTAAAAAAACCTTTGACAGGCTTGGTTTCTTCTGCAAATTTCCAGTGCCTGAACACATACTGGTGGCCGTATTGCTATTTTTTCCTAAAAAATACTTAGTTTATCATATATGAAAAATAAAGAAAACATAGACATGCACTTAAGTGTTTCAAGCATACAGCCAAACATACAGCAACCCCTCTGAACTTCCCAAGCCTTGCTATAATTAACTGGAGACACAAATCTGGTGTTTTGCAAGATTAAAAAAAAAATAATAATACTCAGACACCGGCTAATTGGTTAATCAATTAAAGTAATACAAACCCTAAGCTAAAGTCCATTGCTAACGTATTTAAATTAAATGAATACAAAAACTACTTTCACTTTCCTGTTCCAATCGCATGCTGCACAATTCCCAGCTAAATCTAATGAAATTAAAGCAATTTCCAATACTATTTATCCTAAAACTATATGTAATATTCCAGAATAGGTTGTGAAGGCTTAATTTTGCTCAACTGAATTAACTATAAGAGCAGAGGATGTCAGAACTTAAAATTATCCACATTTTCATGTGTGCCTTTCAGGCAGAAACAGTACAAAAGTAGACATTGTTTTTTTTTTTTTCTTTTTATCCCTGCTGTTGTAGTTTGTTCACAATAAACAAAGTGGAAAATTACACATTTCCATAAAGTAATAGTGTTACTGAAGTTTTTTTTTTTGTGAAAACTGTCAAATTTAACTTAAATAAACTCGTTGCACAAAAAAAAAAAAAACCACCATTTTGGTTTTCATTTATTACTCTCCTCATAACAGAAATTAGGATCACAATAAAACAAAACGTTGATCACTATATGTATCATTTCCCTTGCTAGTTTGGCCAGTGTTTGGAAAGTGTGAAGCATTTTCGAGTGATGTGCGTTACCTGCATTCGTATCATCCGATTCTGACTCCCTTGCTAAATCACTTTGTTGATGTTGTGTTAATAACATACCTCACTTGCAATTTTACACACAGGTGTGGATTTTTGCCTTTGAATTAATGTGCAGAAATGTTTGCAAGAATATTCAGATATACACTAAAGAAAATAAGATTACTCCATACCGCTGTTTTCATATCGCACTAACAGTAATCTAAATGGGCAGAGATTTTTGGTGCTTGCCAAAATGAAATCTTATCAGAATGAAAGCTGGCCAATCAGCTGACTTGTTACTGATTAGGTTGCTAAAAAAAACAAAAACACTTGTTAGGGGAAACAAATACCCTGTAGATAGCGGCAACATTACAATCTTGCATATCAGCAATTTCAGCTTTTGTAATGAAGAACAGCTGACGCGTGACAGGCCAAAGGGAAGGCTCTCGCGGGCCGGATTTAGCCCACGGGCCGCCAGTTGAGGAACACTGTTCTATGGATTTGTTTCTATTGAATTGAGTGCTAATGCCTCATGAAAACTGTTAAATTAATTCTAGTTATATCGTACAGGCCTTTTATTTATTTATTTATTTATTTTTAATTTAGTCATTGGTTCAGTCAGGGTTAAGAGATTGTGCAGAATTGCTTGTGAGTCATCATAGGAGAGCTGTATAGAGCAAAGTGATCTTCTAACTTCCCCATCGATTTTGATTTTAATCTGGCACTCGGCATCTCATGTCAAATCATCAGTATGAGAACAGTGACATGTGTTGTCATTTTTGACAGAATTAAATTTATTGAAACATTACAGTACTCTGTCAGGCTACTTAAATAATGCACCTTAAAATCAACTGGAAGGTAAATTAATTGTCATATGTCATTCTTCCACACAAAGCCTTCATACCAATTTGGATTGTAAACAACATGTGAAATATAAGGAAAGTATAGGTAGAGCTATAAAATTATAGCTTGAGGAACTAGTGCTGGTGTCATGAAGGCCACTTATTATTGTGAGGTTTAAGTTTCAAACATCACCTTCAATCCACACTCTGTATGACTGTGTGCATTATATCTAGATAACTAATCAAACTTGCTGAGAACATTATTTGAGTGTATACAGTAAAAGGAGACTGTGTGTGACACTTACATTTATTATGTAGAGAACTACTTTTGTAATTGTGATGAAACTTGAAAAGGGCATTCACTAGCACAATTTATTAAGAGCACCAGAATCTTGGGGTACAAGTTTGTCTCACCGTAGGTCCAGTCTGTACATAAGGTGGGTATAGCTAGGTCATCAACTTTTTCATTTTACTGATGGCTGTAATGTTGAATTTACACTGTCATGCTTGTTACAATTCCCCAAAAAATGCAACACAGGTTTTATTAGGTTTTTGGGAGAATAATATTTACCATGTGTTTTCACAAACAGCTATGCTCCATGGTGCCCAGCTTGTCAGCAGATACAGCCCGATTGGGAGAACTTTGCAAAGAAGAGTAAAGCTCTTGGCATCAGTGTGGGAAAGGTCAACGTTACACAGGAGCCAGGTACTGTACTGCTCATGATGCTAATACAAATGTCAAATCACTCTTTATATTGACTGTAGCTTTTTTTGTTTGTATGTGTTTGTCGTCATTAATCGTCCTCATGACAAGGGCTGGTATGAGTTTAAAAATCATCTGCCGCAACGACTACAACTGTTAGCATTTCATAAACTGTCAGCGGGCAACTTCATATTTTCAGTGCTATTGTAACGCCTTGGTCAGAATCTAATAGCACCCTTCATTTGCCCTGTGGCCTAAAATGTTCACCATATTAGTCACGTGATTTTGTATATTCTGGAAACCTAACACTTTGAGATACTGGTTTCATTCTCAAGTGTTTGCAGTATAGCGATAACAATAATGTATTTATAGGGTGTACAGTGCTGTATTCAATAATTCTCTCAATAAAGTTCCATTACAGGTGGTGTGCAGTAGAAATTAACCATTTCACTGCCATAATGTTTTAACATCTGGACATATACATACATAACAATATTTTTCATGTATCCATTTTACTTCAAGTTTTCCCCTGTTGCTATGCCCCCCAGGGATGTTTTTATAGTTTTAATGTTAGTCTAGTTTAACTATTAGTTTGTCACAAAAAAATAGGACCTTTTGAAATGTTTCATAATTTTCAAAGATGTTTCCTAAATGTAAAATGAAATATTGTTGTGAATGCCCATATAAACTAAGAGGCATTTTAGGTATATTGTAGAAGACAGAATCGTTTTAACAATGATGTAGGATCAATAATATTTGCAAATGTAAAAGAAAACCAACATAATTAATGTAGAGAACAGTTTTTCCATTACACTTTAATTTGGGCACCAACATCTTATTATTTCTTTGGTATTTATACCTTTTGTATTTCTGTAACTTTTCTAAATGGGGTACTGACTGTAAAGTGCTCACCTCACTTCTTTCAGTGCAATGCCCAATTTTTTCACAGACCTTTCACATTTGGTTCGATTGAAGGCTTTAGTGTGACCTCAGATTGGCAACTTATTGGTCTGAGTTGATTTGACAAGCAAACCGATCTCACTGTGCTTGTATTACAGCTATGTGAAACATAAGGAGTTATTTTCTAGTGAAACCGCACCAGGAATCAAACTCGCAGACGAAAGCAGCAAAAGATGAATATATATCCTAAAGCGTGATAATTATGTATCCATAATTCTTAAACAAAACGACATCTAATTTATACTGTGTTCCTTATACATGAACAAGTGTACTATAAAATGGTTTTTTAAAATGATATGCATAATACGATTAGCCTACATAATCCTGCTTTGAAATGAGATACAAGAGTTTGTTTCTATTTATTCATTTTGCTGCCTTTCGTTGATGGACATTTCTTCACAGGCAGTCACAACCATCATTTGCATTGCAGTCAATGTCCTCAGTTGTCTCCTGCAAATCTCCCTACTATGCATTTAGTAACGCATAGTAAAAGCGCCAATGGTGATCCCCCATCAGTGTTCCCCAAAAAATAAAAAAAATAATAATGGGAGAGCACTACAGTATAGTTTAGTAATGCACAGAATGTTTTTTAATTATTCTTTTTTTTTTTAATCAGGCCAACTCTTGCTTTCATGATCATGCAGAGCTCTTCCTTCCCTTTGCCTTTTTAGAAAAAAAAAAAATCACATTGTTAGATGTAATGCAACATTTATAAAGATACTCGATAGAGGTAGAGTAATGATACTTGTAGTGATGATTTATGTTTGTGCTGAAGTAGAATGCAGTACCTTTAGTCTATTCCACTTCAATTACCCAAACCACTGTCAACCATTTCATTCTCAATAGCATTTTTGTCATTTATAATTTAAATGACAAGTTCATTAAATAGAACAGGTGCAATGGGAAAGATAATGGATTTCAGAAGATTCAGAAAGCTTTTTGTTTTGTAGAACATTTACATTTTTTTTTTAAATCCAGAATAACATAAAATTAGTTTTAATGAAATTAAATTTAAAGCCATATGAAATTAGTCATAATTATAATTTCAGCACAGTTTAAAATGTAGTCACTGGGCCATCTTGATGAACAGCCTTGTAAAAACAGCTTTGTTCTGCTTTTATTAGTTTCAGTTGGAATTTCCTGAATGTGAAAATGTCTTTTATATTTCACTTTGGTGGAAATTATCTGATTTTGATCATTCTGTTTAAATATATACTAAACCAAAGCACCACCAGTCTATTTCTGGAAAAAAAAGAAATATGGGATAGCTAGTGTTCCACATTTCCAGTTTATTCTGAATTTTACCAAAAAATTATAGGAATTTTTTTTTTACTGGACGTCGGTTTTTTACTGATTTGTACTCAATTTTTGTCTATTATTCAATATTTCCCCAGTACTATTTTCAAGGAAATGCACAATATTTTGATTTAGGATCAAATAACATTAAAACATGGTTCTCTGTCATTTCACAAACACATTAATTACCTGATTATGTTGGCCAATCAAAGTCAGATTATTGTGGCAATTGCTGGGCGTAGTAACTACTACCTTGATCAAAAACTAAATTGAAGTACTGAGACGGAAATATTATATTTTTAGTGGATGAGGAATGGAGAGAAAACGTAAATCAGTTTATGAATATTCAAAAGAAAACAAATGTTTCGAAGTGTGCAAAAAGCAAAAATCGCAGAAGTGGGTGAGATGAGGCAGAGGATGTATAGCGCTGCAAATACTGCTGCATTGAGGTACGTGTTTGCGCTGACAATAAAAGAAAATACTGAAAAATAAGTGGCACATTAAACTAAAACAATAAAGTGAACTGAGAAACAAGTAACCCATTTATGCTGCTTTTACACATGTTTAATAAAAAGAGCGCAGAATGACTGTTAATGAGTTTGTCAGAGCGCTGTGCTTTGCTGGACAGCCATTGTTTATTGCACAGAGGTATGTATTGGTGACTTCGTGTGAAAGTACTGTGTGTAGTAAAACACTATTTTAATATATGTAAAATAAACTCAGAAATATTCCCAGAATTTTTTTAAAAAGATAAAAACCAAAAACGCGGAACACTAGGGATAGCTAAAACATGACATGAATTTCATATTTTAAGAATGGTAACCCATTGGGGCACTAAATGTTGAATATTACAGTGCTGAGATTTAAAATATAAAAGCACAGATAGAACATATATTGTAGATCATTTACATGTTTATCTACATATATTGTAGATAAACATGTATTGTAGATCATTTCAACATTGCAGAGGACACATTTTCCAGTTCATCCCAGGCAGCACTATATTATAATGCTGAAAGGCTATGATATATTAAATTAAACCACACAAGCAGAAATGTGTTTATGTGCATTGCCCTTTCATCCCTAATCTCTGAAGTAAAGGATGGATTTATTATTAGGATACAGTGGGGACAGAGTTAGTGGGCATGGGTGAAAAATTACACATGTCTATCATAACGATGTCAGTCATGGGATGTTTGTATTATATTTGGGGCTTCTGTTTTTTCTGTGTTTTATTATTATTCTTTTTTTTAGCTATTTTTGAGTTTTATGTAGATACCCTGAAATCTTTTTATTTCTTTGGGGCTTTCACTTTTTATATACGGAATGAGAATTATTTTCGGTTATTTCCCAAAATTCTTGGGTGTTTTTTTTTTTTTCCTGGGACAATATGTATAGTAACTTGACAGTACTTGCACACTAGTATCTCCTTTCCTTTGCTGTCTTCCACTACTAACCCCCCTATCTAACTGTAATATAGTTTTAAATCCAGCTGTCAAGAACAATCTGTCTCCCTGTCTGTAGAGTCTCTAATAGAAATGTAGTAATTTCTCCCTCTCAGTAGTTGTGGTGTGTTTAAAGTATTCAGAACGAATCAATGTTAGAAACAGTACATCTGGAAGGAGGGACATTTCATAACTAATTGCACTGGGAAAGAGGTGAAGTCTACATTAACTGAGTAGTCATTTCCAGTGTTTCCCGATGTTTATTGGATATGCACCGATTTAATTTTTTTGTATTCGAGGGGGGGGGGGGGGGTATCGGAAAATCAGAAGCCCCAATTATACTGTAGTTTAGTTTAAATGTTTTCTGAGTGTTGAACATCTAGAATTGTTTCTAAAAGTTTAATCACTGTCTAAAACGTGTACAGTATGTAAGATACGGAGGTTAGTTGTCGTGTTTATACAGAAGGATGTACACAGTGTAAGGTTATGTATTCTTTTGTAAGTCTTTTCTTATGCATGTCTTTTCCATATGCACATCAATGTTGTACATATGTAGTTTCATCCACATTAACGTTACAGTAATTCGTAAAAAACTTTGATTGGTTTTTTGATTGGTTCCAAAAATTCTCATTATGCTAGTTTCTAATATTAATAACAATGGACACTCAGAATGACACATACTGACGTGACTCGTATCCAAGGTGTTTAAACTGTTTGGTGGGGATAACATTAGGGTATCTAATAGAGAAGAGGTGATCAAGCTAACCTAAGAGCACTTATCTAATTGCTGTGTAAGTTAGTTAGCACATTCCTTAAAAAAAAGTTAGCAAGAGTGGGAATATAGCAATGTGGGTGCTTCTGACTTTACCAACATACATATTCTATAATTACATAAATGTGAAAGAATCTGGGGTCATATGGGGGAACCTGTCCATCTGGCATACTTATATTTTTACTTGTATTCAGTGGATACAGTGAATATGACCGACTTGTTTTTATTGCCATTTCTGTCTGGGAATGAATATTACTAACATACTTGATACGAAAGGAGTTTTGTTTAAATTCACAAAGAAAAAGTCCATCTCAACAAGACCTTTATTCTATTGACCTGGCTGTCCACAGGTCCAAAAAATAATTTGGTCTTAGCTTTGAAGTTATCCATTATGACTTCCATTCCATCCAGAGCTCTGAACACAGATATAGATTCCTTTCAGGCGGACCTCCAGAAGAGCTAATATTTCTAAATAGACTCAATTCTTTCGGATGACATGGTGGTTTTTTAATATTGTCTATGAACTTGAATAGCACAGATGGCAGTAAGGTAATACATTAAAGCAAGCTAGTGTAGCTCTATTCTCTGGGACAGCCAAACAGTAAAGAACTTGGCAGTAATTGTGTTTTTAATTTTGTCATGTTAAACACCTTTGGATCACTTCCATTAGAAACTAGAGGAGAGGCAGTCTTTAAGGCTGAAGTCACTATGGTGTCTTTGTCTATTAACAAACTTGGAGAAACACGTGTAAGCATATACAGTTGTTCAAAGTATGTGAGAAACACAGTTAACAACATCAGTTTTTGTTCTTAAAAATATATAATATATATAATATATATATATATATATATATATTATATATATTATAAGATAATATTCTTATCTCTTGCTGAGGAGTTTGGTGTGCTGAACAAAAATCTGGTGTAATGTATTCAATACTAGAAGGTACATATGACCAACAACACTACATCCCTGAATATACTAATGATCATTTATCTTATTACACTTTATACTATCAGTCAGGACCATGGCATGTGTTTATTGTGGTATGTATTATATTGTGCCATAGTATTGTATGAACATTAATTGTATGAGGAGATGGGGTCTAACCACATCCCTGAAGGATTAAATGATGAGACTGGAGGTCAGGTCAGGGTTCAGTTTTGATCTGTTTTTGTTGGATTTTGACAATAATGTAATGCGTTTAAAATTTGTCACAAAATCCTACCTTTGTTCCAGGGTATTAGACTGGTGAAAAACTCTGTTTGTCTCTGTTTGCTGTCTTATTGTCGGAAAGTAAGTCCTGGTAGGTTAAAATAAGTACAGATTATTTTAACACCCTGTGGCAAAGTGGTTAACAGTGTGCAGACACAGGAATGCAGCAGTGATCAGTGAACAGACAGACAACGATAATCCAGGTGCAATGATGTTTTATTTGTATAATCCAAAGTCTGATGACAAAACAGCAGTAAACAGTAACAGTGAGATCAGGCAATACAGCGGCGTCTATTGCTGTGCTGATAATCCCCGGGTTGGTCTCGTAATAATAATAGCCCCGTTTCTAAACACCCACACGTAACACAAAACACAACACAAGTCCACAGTGAGTGCTAAAGTGCTTGTGGTGTAAATACAGTTATTTGTGAAACAATGTGCAGTGATGCCCGGTAAGTGCTGGCCTTTGGCGACAGATCCAGATCATGTTCAGCTGTCTAATGACAACAAACAGTGTTTAGACATGACAAAAACAAACAAAACACCCTTGATAACAACACAGGTTCTTCTTCCGGTTCAGCATAACCATACAAAGGAACAGATCACTTCGTTATGCCCCCTTTTGTACCGTCGATCATTAACTAGTGCAACCGCTCCTCCAATGCGCGGCTGCCACGTTGTTTCCCTTCCGGGTTGATCATTTAGTTTATCGTAGCTCCGCCCCCTTTCTAGGTGACGACTTCCTTCTAACCCTAACTGTTTGGCCATCCAGTCCAGGGCGCATTCTGTTCCCTTTACACAGTGGGCCAGGGGTCCAGGTGGCACATGGCAGTATTTGATTTCAGTGGCAGTAGTTGATTACTTTTGGCCCTTATCTGGCGGTCAGTTAGAACGGCTGGCACTCTAAGACAGTGATTGCCAATTTATGCTATCCTGTCGGCCTGCAGTCCTACACTTAACACACATTTGTAATCAGCCTCCTAATTCAGCACAGCCCAGTACACAAAGGGAATCTAAATTACTATTTTTAAGTGCAGTCTGATTTATCTTAACAATCATTAATTTAACTATTTAATGCACTGTAATTCACTTACCTATTTCAATGTTTTTTTTTTGCCAGTGGCTAGAAACACATGCGGTTTTGGCGTTACTCACACAAGTCATTTTGTAAACAAAAAATGAATATAAGATACCTTCACAAATAGTTATTTGTAAAGAAAATGCTTTAACATCTGCATAAGTATTTGATTGTTTTTTTTTTAAATCTTTTAAAATGATTTAAGATACATGCATGATTGTAGACAAAATGTTCAAATATGGGCATCAGTTGTAAAAAGAAGTTTGGATCAAAAGTGGGAAGTGTAAGGGTAACAGCAGTCGTGAGGGAGAAGAAACGGCAGCATATGAGGGACGCATCAGAACTGCATAACCCAAGGTTAGCTGTGCGGGCTTGCAACCTCAAGGACCCTTATGATTTTATACAGGCAAGGAAAGATCTATCACATTAAGGCAATAGAACCTGGAGAAAGTATGTGGCATAGCCCAGCTAGCCGCAATACAAATATCGGATAGTGAGGCCCCTCTGAAGAGAGCCCAAGATGTAGCCAACCCTCTGGTAGAGTGTGTGGCTACCCGCCCAGGTGGGGGCAAGCCGGCATTGTCATACGCAGTCGAGACTGTGTCCACAATCTAGTGCGACAGTCGCTGCTTTGAGAGGTGCTGTCCTAGGGTCCATATACCGCGACAGACACAAAGCTGGTCAGAATGACGCAGAGCTCTTGTCCTATCCATGTAACACCTCAATGCCTGCAACAGGCAGAGGAAGTTCAATCTCCTATCCTCCTCCGTAGAAAACGGAGGTGGATGGAAAGACTCCAATTCCACAGACTGGTTCATGTGGAAGGCTGTGATCACCTTAGGGAGGAAAGCAGGGTTTGTACGTAATAACACCTTGCTGCCATCGTCCCAAATGCACATACAGGAACTGTGCATCGACACTGCTGGTAGCGTCACGTGACATTGCTTGTTTTTTTGTTTTTGTGTGTTAATAAATACTGAGTGCTGTGCTGACATGATTCATTGCACTTCTGTGTCTCTGTACCTCCATTCCAGCTCTCTGCCTGTCTGCCTGCTTCAGTGCAGGAATAACGCATAAGAATGCCACAGGGCCACTGCTCCGTCTTGCGACTGGGAACAAATCAACCAGTCGTCGAGGTAGTTCAGTGGGGGCCAGGATAGCGTCCATGCACTTTGAAAATGTATGAGGAGCTATGGAGAGGCCAAAAGGCAGCACTTAAAACCCATAAACGCTCCCCTGAAAGGCGAAGCTGTCGTACTTCCTGTGCCTGGGATGAATGGGAACTTGGAAGTACATGGTCCATAAGTCCATGGTGGTAAACCAGTCGCCCGGCCGGAACGAACTGGAGAATGTGACGGTGAGTCAGCATTTGGAACCTCCTTTCATTAAAAAACCTGAGGAGTCTCAGGTCTAGGATGGGGCAAAAGCCAGCATCCTTCTTGGGTACCAGGACGTGTCACGAGTAGAACGGGACCGTTCTGGTGATAGTGCGTGCCTGGGGAGGTTGCCCTTGAAGGCCGGAGATCTGGAGCAGCGTGCTCGAAAGCAGGCGTAACTCAGGAGCCACTGGTTCGGGGAGCGGGGCTTCCCTTAATATGTCATCCCTGTAGGCAGTCAGCAAAATAAACCTGACCTGTCTAAGTGTCCTGGAATTATGCCCTTTTTCTAAAAGTTTTTGAAGAGTTTATTTAAGTTACATTTCAGTTTTCACTTGCGTGTACATCTAAAAAAAGGCATAAGTAAACCACAGTAATGATACTACTTTATGAAAATGTGTCGTTTGCCAGTTTGATTATTGTGTAGGAAGGACAATGCCAGGAATAAAAAATATATATACACTGCTTCTGCCTGAAGTACACTTATCTTTTTCTGGAATAGATTGTGCTAATTAATCTTCACATAAACACAACAGAGACGTACACAGAGTATATTATTGTAGGATAAGTAATAAGTAAAACAAATACAAATAAAATAGGTAACAGGGATATCCTTGTAGCATGGGCAGGTCGTGTTGTAGATAAGTATCCAGGGTCTGGAAAGGATGGGGATGATTTCAGAGAATACTATAGAGAATAACATGGTCAAGTAGTACCTGGTACATTTAAAATGTGTGCATTGTTTGACTTAGACCTTTTTGTATCATTTTTTCATAGCACAGTTGTTTTTTATATATATATATATATATATATATATATATATATATATATATATATATATATATATATATATATATATATAATATCATCCCATTTTTAGGATATCTTGAAACAAATCTCCCTCTCTGCAGCAGATACTGCATAGTGTTAAATTTCTTAATACTTATCATTTAAAGTTTAACTTAAGTGTTATATTACAGTACATGACTGAGTGATACAAGCAGAGGGTACAAAGCTTTCAGTATTTTCAGCTTCTTTATGGTGAATTGGTTATATTTTATCAGTTATTTAAGGATTATTTTGTATTCATAAATGTGTCAATATGTATACATTTTAAAAGTATTTATTCATTGTCACTCAAATTGTCTTAATCTTTTTAATGTTAACACCTAGCTGCACGTATGAGTACTTGCATTTTTTTGTTGAGAATTTCACCCTTGTACCATGCTATGATATTTAGCAACGATCATTTCACAGTGTTGATGTAAAGAGATTCAGTAACAGTTTCACATTTGTAGTGGAACTGCATAGTATTTAAAAATGTGTTTTTATTTATTTTTTTAATTTTTTTATTAAGTTTGTCATTTTTCAATTGTGGCAATAGTAAAAGTATACCCACAGCCAAAGCTGGCATGCAGATTAAAAAAATGCTCGAAACCATATTGACTTAGTGCTTTTTTCAGATAATAGGTCCTTTGAATCGAACTGTAACCACAGCTAGATTGTCTGTGCAACAACCATCATCATATTACAACTCAGCTATCATGTAGGCCCTATACTCCCACACATTACATTTTATACTTTTAAAAGTAATATTGCAGGCAGGTATATGCAAAGTTTCAGTTTCTACCTTTTAATGTAATGTTGTTTTCCCCTTCAGGTTTGAGTGGACGTTTTCTTGTCACAACACTGCCAACAATCTTTCAGTAAGTTTATGCCACAAACACCTTGTTATGGAATGTACACAATCTGACAGCACTCGCAGCACACTTCACGTCGACCTGTGACTGACGTAAGATGGCCGTCAGATTTGGGTCAGATGTTTTTTTGGTTTCCAGTGTAATGTAAAATCGACTTATTGTATTGGCAGAGAATAGGTTTTTGCTGGTACTAATTTGACATGTAGACTGCTTTAAGGAAGTACAAGCATCAAAGAAGTAACTGGGACATCAACACCACTTTTTTATTCAATATACTGTACCTAATTGATAGCATTTTATATAGGTATAGCATATAATATATATCTATTATATATCATCGAGCACCAACTATATATGTAAACAGAGATATGCTATATATATATACATAATCGTTATGTCCTATATATTTGTATAAACAATTTAGATGAACAATGTAAAAATAATATTGTTAAATATTTATTTATGTAAAAGTTATGCCATGGTACAACAGTACATATTGCAGTCGTGTGACTTGTCTTTAAAACTGCAAACAATTGTTCTAAAGCTGGTTATTTTATTATATGTCTTTATATGTTTGTAGTACATTAGGCTATACAGTAGGATTGATTTTAACTATTTGGTGTTCCATCTTTTATTCTTTGTTTTAGTGCCAAGGAAGGACTGTTTCGGAGATACCTTGCTTCCAGGACTGTGGAGGACCTTCAGAGTTACATTAGAGAAAAGAAGTGGGAATCTGTGGAGCCTGTGCCAGCATGGAAAGCTCCCTCTTCCATTGGGTAATTGACCCATTTCTGACAAGATTTTTTAACATGTATTACACTCATGTCTTTATCACAGGCATAACATCAAAATGTATGTCTATTTGTTTATGATGTTTATTTGTAGTACCTTGTCAGAGCAAGAGCCTCTTGACATAGTTAGTCAGCTTGTCCAACTTTAATGCATTTTTGGTAGTTTCAGAAAATAATGACTTAATACACTGATTTTTGTACAATTCTGATTTATTTTTGTGCCAGTCACCCTCTTATGTTTTTGCTTACAGGATGACAGGCATGTCATGGCTCTTTCGCCTATCGGTTTGGCTAAGAGTAAGTCAACATTTTACCATTATTTGCTATAGTTGCATGTTTGCTTAGAATCTTTTCAGCAGTCTGAAATGTTTTTTTTTTTGTTTTTGTTTTTTTAATAAACCATTTTGTACTTCTATTACCACCTGGGGTAATTAAAGGCATTCTCAAATATTTTAACCCTGCTGTAAATTTGTTTTTTGGTATGAACGTTATATAAAAGTAACGGTGATCGAGATTGCTATTGTGAGAAAATGTGTTTCTCTGTGTACATTGTTCTGTTTTTTCCATAGAACTACTAATGCAGCTGCTGGGCTCAGCAGGCCTGCGTTTGACCGAGACTTACGCTTTGGGCTAAGCTGCTTGCATCTTCTCCCACAGTGTCTCGTTGCCACATTAATTCTGCTTGCAGAATTAGTGTGAAGACTGTTAGGCTCTAACAGTAGGCTTTCCTCAATTTCCACTTAGGTGGGCATCCCTATATATTGTGCTTCTTTGGTAACTGTAGATCATAGACCTACCCCATTCCCAACTGGTAGATGTACTGAACAGCGAGCGAGGTTGCTGCACCGGTACAGGTGTACTGTACCATGCCATGTGCACTGTGCTGTGTGTACCGTATCATGCCATGTGCACTGTGTCGTGTGCACCCTGCTGTGTGCACCGTACCATTTCTACAGTACTAGGTGCAGTACATGCTGCTACTGCCTTGCTGGTGCAAGCAGCAAAACTAGTGCTCCTAAATAAAGACGCTACCTGCCCGAATAAACAGTGCAGGGTTTCAGAGAGCATTCGTAAGTCGGCTTACTCAGCCGGTGCGTTTGCCGCATGGCTGGGTAATTACAACAGCATCTTGGTAGCCTACCAGAACTGCTTGTTAAAGTCTCTGTCGCAGAGCCTCCGATCCACAGCACAACAGCTTGAGGAGCTGCAGTTGGTTAATAAGAACCTGCTCCGTATCTCTAAGTTGAACAGGCAGACGGTGGCCGGGAGCCTTGTTGCTTTAGTAATCGTAAGGAGACAGCTGTCTCAAGCATAAGTGGCTGATGGGGATAAGACACCGGGACATACTTTTGGCCCTGCAGTGGATGAAATGCTGCATGACTCTCGCTGTGCGTGGGAGTCTACAAAAAAGCTAGTGTGCCTGCTTCTTAAGCGGTCTCCTCCAGCCGGCTCCTGCTAAACCCAGAGGGGGTCTTCACAACTGACCCACTGTGCATGGAAAAGATCCGGCAGGACTGGGCCAGGGTGCTATTAGTAGCTCCATACTGGCCCAGGAGACTGGTTTTCAGCTCTGATACAGCTCCAGAGCGGCCAACCGTGGAGTTTGCCAAAACGTCTCAACCTGCTCAGTCAGGAACAGGGGACATTGTGGCATCCCGACCAATCGAGCCTGCAGCTCTGGGTCTGGCCCCTGAACGGCAGCATTTGAGCCATCTGGGGTTATCTAATAGGATCATTGACACCTTGCAGAATGCCAGAGCAGTGTCCACGTGTTCCCAATATGGTGCCTGCCTAAGGGTTTTGACAGGACCTATTGATGAGGGGAAATCCCCCTCCTACACTAAAGGTCTATGTGGCAGCTGTTCAGCTTGCCTTATCAAAATTGATTCAGTCTCCCCAGGAGCTCATTTCCTGGCGGGCAATTTTTAAAAGAAGTTCGGCAGCTTCGGCCGCCTATGAAAGACATTGTGCCTCATTGGAGGCTTAATGTGGTGCTTGAAGCACCCTTTTGAGCCTTTGCATTCAGCTGAGCTGAAGTACTTATCGTTGAAAGCAGCTTTCTTTCTTGTGATCACATCCGCTAAGCTTAATTTTTGCAGAAGCCAGGGCAAAAGTTACGCTTCTTACTAATCCTGCTTTTTTGCGAAAAACCGTCTCAGCATTCCACATCAACCAGACTGTGGAATTGGAGGCTTTCCATCTGCCTCCTTTCAGTCAGGGAGCGACAGCTTCGTACGCTTTGCCTGGTACGGGCTAGCATATTATGTGGACAGATCTCAGAGTTGGAGGCAGTCTGAACAATTTTTGTCTGTTATGGGGCAAAGCCCCATGGTAAAGCCCTGTCTAAGCAGAGGTGACGTCACCATAGCTACTAGTTTGTATTTGACTGAAAATCCTGTAAGCCATACAAATGGAATAAAACATTCACATGTAGTTTAAAAATACGTTTTATATAACAGTAATTATGTTTTTATAATTTAAGTGAAAATGCACATTATGTACACGTAATTGATGCTGCTTGCAGTCTATACAGTAAGCTTGCATTGGAGTAGCACCTTATTGTAGCCAATTAAAAGAACTGCAGCTGACTTAGGCAACACAAAGCTTTATTTAACAGTCACTCTACCAAGCAGGTTACTGGTCACAGTCACATTTTACTACTTTAATACTACTACCAATACAACAGCTACTACTACTACTATTAATAATAATAATAATAATAATAATAATAATAATAATAATAATAATAATAATAATAATAATAACAACATTAACTTACGCACGGCTTGCCAAGTGATCCCAGAGATTGGTTGTGCCTTCATGATACGATTGCACAGTTTGCATTCAACTTTTTTTGATCATATGGACATTTAACAAACAAAAAAAAAAATCCCAAACAGCAGAGGGTTTGAGACATTTCTTTCAATACAGCATACGCTATACAATGCTTTCCTGTCAAGGTGGCAAATGAAGAAATTCCAATTATTAGTGTTAGTGTTTCATACTTATTCTACCATAGCAATTCTCTTACAATGTCTTGTACACTAGGTACTCGATAAATATTTTACTGAAGCAATACAATTGCTGTAGGTACCAGGTGCTTTGGCTTAATATACTGTGCACGGCAGCGCCACCATATAGAGTTGCTATGTATAATGATTTGGTAATGTATTTTAATACAACAACTTTTGTTTTAGTAATACTCATTATACAGGTCAAAACATCAAATTTTGCTTGTGACTGACATTTAATTTGTGATTTATACTATTCACACATTATCAAACAGTGTTTTATAGAGTTCTAGTTTTAATAACTTGAATTAATATTATATTTCTACTGGATCTCCTTTTGGAATATTTCTTGCATTCATTCATATCCAATCAGAATGACACTGTTGCAAATTACACAGCTTTGCTAAGATGATACAGAGCTGTATCACAGAAATGTACACAATATATTGGACTTGTTGTACAAACAGAGTGTACCTTGAATAAACAACACTGTTATATAAACCATGCTGTTTATGTCGATCATGAGGATAGCCATTGACAACACCCTCACCCCCTTGGGGTGTTTGTCAATAACTGCATTACTCCATGTGGTTAAGTAATCATAAATTCACAAATCTTTAACACTACCCCATAAAAACAAAAAAGACATCCTTTAGAAATATCATTTTGCAATTGCATTGCAGCAAGAGACCACAAGCTTTTGAAGATTATTTTGTCAACCAAGGCATAATGCAGGTTGATACAGTATTTGGTGTATTAAAAGTCATCAGCTTGGTGACAGATGAATACTGATTTGTAGAAAAGGGTGAGACCTTAACTGGTTTGCATTGTATATATTTCTTGTTTGCTATTAATTTTAATTTTTTTTTTTTTTTTTTTTTTTTTTCAGCATATCCACAGTTACCTGACTGAGACGCTAGGAATACCTGTTTGGGGATCTTATACTATCTTTGCTCTTGTAACTTTGTTAACTGGACTTTTCCTTGGCCTGGTACGTTAGCACATCATTATGATTGCATTGGTTGACACTGCATCTAGCAGAACCAATGGTGAACGAGAGTTAACAGTACAGCTGAGCTCCAGGTGTACAACAAGAGCAAGTCTAAAACAGGAAAGGACAGCTACTAAGAGCTGTGAGTCACCATGCACTTAGCCCAGCAGTCTCTTTTTTTTTCTTTTTTTTTTAAATGGGACTGTCATTCTACCTAATAGTAAAGTCATTTTCTGCTAATGATGGTGAAGATATTTCAAGATGGTTTACACTGCAGATGGAGAGTTATGTTTCCCTAATGGTCCTGTCCAGAGAGACCATTACTTTAATGAACAGAAAGCTTATAGCTATTTCTATGTTTTTTGTGTGGTGAATACAGTTCTATTTGGGTCTGGATTAGCTTATCCAAGTAGTACTGTTTCTGTTCTTTAAACTCTAAAAATATCAGTCATTTTTACCTTTTATCAGCATTTCATCCTTAAACAATTCAGTTTATCACTAACAAATAAGCAGTTTGTAGGTTAAAATGGTTTAGTGCATTGTGTAATATTTATTTCTTCTATTTGATGTCTTATAACTGTGTATGTAAAGTATATTAATATCCCTCCCATGAGTGACATTAATCTAGTGTAGGTGCCAGGAACTCCCATTTCAGAACTGCTGTGATAAAACTCAGATGGAAATTTCTTATCAAGTTTTTGAGGGTATCAGAATCTAGGTCATGCTGTCCATTTGCAAGCATTTGGGCCTAAGATCGGTTGGGATAATATAGGCTGTATCTCTAGAAGTCCACATACAAATTTGATGAAGCTGGAGAGACATTTGTTCCAAGAATGGATGTAGAGTAACATATTGTGCGTGTGTGTGTAAATTAATAAAAGGATCCCAACGGGCACCAAGGAGCAATTTGTAATTGACAGGAAAGACTGAAATGCATGATGCCTGTGAGCGTCTTGGAACTAATATAATAAACTTGCCCTTGCATTGTATTTTCACAGATGCTAGTTTTAATTGTTGACTGCCTTTGTCCATCGAAGACTAGATACAGAGAAGTAACAACAGGTAAATACTGTAGACTTGTTTTTAAATGTTGTAAAGAACAATACAGGTGTACAACTGTTGAAGGGGCGGGGCAGTGCATGTCTGCAACGTACAGACTTTTTAGATTAGAGCGATTCAGACAATAAGCAGGAACCAGCTAGGCGGAAACTCTGTTTTAACCCCATTGTGCAAAATTTAATGCGAAGCGGCACAGAACAACAGGTTGTTAGAAATCCCATAGGTGAAGATTGAGTAAACAAAACCGTGAACCCTATAAAAAGTCACGAAACAGAAGACTACCCGAAACACAAACCATCCTCAGAAGCAGCCACTCATGCACATGAATTTATGTCAGAGAAGGATCCTTATTGTAGTAAAAAATGATCTTGTAATCCATAAATAATATAACAGGAATTTATACACATTTATTTATTATTGTTGTACACATTTATACAAGGATTCTGGGAACCAAAGCGGCAATACATTAGTTTTCTTCAGTTTTGTCTAATGTTTGCTATACGTTAATTTGTTTCTTTAGTATTACTGAAGATTTTACTATGTGTATTTGAAGTTATGGATGTATATCACACTTCACTGCAGTAATAATGTAATCAATGTTCAGTAAAAGGTGCAAAGGAGGTTGTCATCAAGAAGTGAGTACTTCAGTAATTAGTAAATGCAGAAAATATGATGAAGTATTTGGATATTGGATTTACTTGGCTTCGAAACCGAGATGATCCCTGACCTCGGTGTATTGTGAGTGTGGCTTTGCAAGCTCCGCAGCTATCTGGCATCGTTTACTTAGTTTTTATGCTTGTGAGATGTTTAAGAAAAAAAGCACCCCTAAATATTTTCAGGTTTCCTAACCCCTCGTCAGTGGTGAAAACTGAGCACGCACAAATGGAGTACAAATGGACCCCACATACATAAAGCAGGTTAAATTATAGAAAAAAATCGAGACAAAACAAGTTTTTATAAATTTGTTTTAAATGAACACTTTGCTAATAAGCACTTTCTAATATTTTTACAGTAAGTGCCACTTGTAACTTAGCAAATAAATAAAATAAATAAACAATATATAAATAACAAAACAAGGAACTTGCCAACAAGAAAGAATTGTCACTAATGCATGCTTCAGTATGAAGGTGCATTACCCAGACTCAGTATAAAACACAGATTCTGTCTTTTCAATAAAAGCCGATTTACAGCAGACATAAAACATGATGTCTAAAAATACGGTTGAGTAAAAAGAACTACAAAAAACAAAACTAAAATAAAGATAGCCCTCCTGTCTTACCAGGTCGCCACTCCCACCCTCTGTCCTTAGTCTCTGTCTATTACATGCGGTGGTTGAAACTTAAATACAAATGTAGACACACTGTTTGATGCTTCTGCCATTCTGAAATTAGAATACAATGTGCAATTTGGAAATCAAAATAAATTAATATGTATTTTTATGATTTTAAAATTATTGTAACTATCTTTTATCTTATCTTCATACTGTTATCAATACATCTTATGAGAAGCTTTTTAAACTGATTCTTACAAAGACAGTCTTATATGTGGCACCTGCACTTCCACAAATATACTTAATTATATGAGTTAACATCTGCTGGTACTTTTCTATATAAACTCAGCTGGGCGCTCTGGGTGGTCAGATTAGAGGTAATACTGGTAGGAGAAACTGGGAATTAAATAATACATGGTAAGTACTGAAGTCAGTTCATATTCTGTTAGAAAACCCCAGCCAAAGATTTATCAGTGAATCAGAGTTATTGGGGATTTTAAGTAACAGCTAATCACAAGCAAACTGGAGGTCTGCTAGTTTTATATTCTGCTCACTTTACCCACAGTATCCATCTAAAAACTTTTTTTTTTTTTAAATAGCAGCAAAGTTGTGAAGTTTGCTGGTACCCTTGCTTCTTTGTTCTGGAGGCCTGGATTTAAATGCAGTTTTGTACAATCACCAAAAATCAGCATGATTAGGCACCTTTGCTGTCAGTCACAGACAGCACTGGATATGCTTTCATTCCTTAAGAGTGGCTTTCCAACTTTACGTTGGCTATGGAAAACATTATCTATGACATGCACCGTATACACTCTGGAATCAGATTGTTAGACACAAAGTATTAAGGGTGTTGAACCGATGCTATACTTCTAATTTCTGGGACCCAGTCTCATTTTACACCTTTCACTGAGTTTGCAAGCCTTTAAGGATAATGGAGGGCTTCCCATGCAAAAATGAAACAAGTATCATCAAGCGCAATCATTGAATCACAGGTACTGTTTTCAGCACCATTCGTGCCTAAATACAGATTCTACATTGCATACAGCAGATGAGTCGCATAACATGTTGACTGGCTGCTTCTGCAACTGTAGTTCTGTCCCTGATTCATGGATACGTTGGATAAATCTGTCTAGAGCACTTAAGTGTTCATTCTGCCCAGCTGTTTCCTTTAATGAGCAGCAGAAAACATCACAAAACATTTTTTAAAAGATAAGTCAAATAACAGTATGTCCATTTTACCAGAAGTACATGAGGAGCTTTCTGATGGAGAACAGGAGGGTGTTCCCACAGAAGAGAAGCAGCAGTGTGACACTGAGGATGAAAAAGAGAGCCTGAGTGACAGGGCCTCGAGGGAAGATTCAGCTGGTGATGAGGCTTCCGGACCCGAGGAACAGGCAGTAGATACAGTTGATGGCCTGCCCTCAGGCAACACAGCCGCCACTGGAGTGAGGAAACGGAAACCTCAAGTAACAGAGTCAATGAATCCAAGCACAAACACTTAAAGATAAGAAATGAGGACCAAAGAGAGATACCATTAACTGGTGGATATGTAAACATAATTATTTTTTATCATGTATAGTTTTATACAGGATGTAACAAAGGGAAATGTTTCTCTTTGTATCAAGGTCTTTAAGTATATATTTTTAGTGTTCGTTTCTTACATATAAAAAAAAAAAGACAGCAGTGGGCACACACTTTGCATTCAGTGTTTAAAAAAAAATATAGTATTTTTATTATATTGTTAACTTCCTACTATTTTACACAAATAATCTCAAAGTTAATCTGTATTTATAATACAGATTAATTATAATCCTAATTATAAAAATGAACTCTCCATTTAGGCAATCCACTAAACTAATAAATGACACATTTTAAGGACATATTCTGCCAGCTGTTTGGCAGTGATGTATGTAGGTCTGGCATAAACCACTGTGTTTGAACACATTAGTAGTTTACTGTACCCTGTATTCCAGTTCTTTTTTGTGAATCAAATAGAATACTATATACAGGATTTGAACACAGAAACGATAACCTGCCTTGACAATCAACCATGTCCACCATGTTCTGTTTTCTGGCTTTTAAATTGAGTTTGATTAAGTAATGGGTGTCATTCCAAGTATTCCATATACTGTACTCCATAGGCAACATTTCAACAGGACTTACCATAGCTTACATAGTTGAGTAACTCTACAACATGTTTGCAAAAAACACATGGCAGCATTTTATATATATATATATATATATATATATATATATATATATAATATATATATATATATAACAATAAACAAACCTCAGATACTGTAAGAAATGTAAGATTAGGGAGGAAGAAAGTACAAAGCAAATTTAAAAGATTAAAAGAACAGTATTAAAACAGTTGCTTCAGTAATTCCCATGGAACGATTGCCTTGTGTTTCAAGCACCAATTGTACATATTCTTCAATTAACTTCAATTAAATGATCAAGTTAAAACTACCATGACGAATTGGCAATCCACCTGCGTTGCTTCAACCACATATTTGTTGTTAGCATTAAAACAGTCTTCAGATGTGACAGATTTTGCTAATGTTGATTTGGATACATAAAGTAGTGTGGTGTAAGCCTTAAATGAGCATCCTGTTTTAAATACACAGGATTGAGCAGCCTTGGGTTTCATCCTCATGTATCATATGCACATCTTGTATACAACCCAAGCAAAAACACCATAGTACATGGTGTAGAATGCTATAACCCAAGTGTAGTGTACATCGCATATATAATGTGCAATCATTATATCGCATGCAACAAATCTTAAACGTTTTAAAACTGTTGACAAGTTGCATATAGTAAATCTCAATTGTACAGTACAATGCCCATATTGTTTGTGTGTGTGTTAAATGTATGATCGTGTTTTGCCAGTTTCAGTGCTAAATTCCCAACCTTAGACAAATAATCCCATTTTAGATACAAGAAGTTAAATAAAATGCTGCCCCGGATTTGACAAAAGTAAACGTTGAAGTAAAATTGAGACCCACTTATTGGTGTTTCTTTTAGTAAATCTCTGGATATGAATCCCTTTGTGTCTCCCTCTGGTGGTATAAAGTTGTACTGCAGAAATCCAGGTGTTACCTAAAATGTTGCTTTTTACTTCTGGTTAAATTAATTTTGTTACATTCTGTTATTTTTTTTTTCTGGGTATAAAGTTTTTTTTTGGGATATTTTGTTAATACAATCCAAATAAATATTGCTCTACATTCACCCACTAGCCCAAAAACTATTTTGTGAAATGTCAAGTGCATTTATTATTATTTATTATTATTATTATTATTATTATTATTATTATTATTATTATTATTATTATTATTTATTATTATTATTATTATTGGTCATAGTAGTAAAAACAATTCTAAGATAAAGTTTTATCTCCATAATCCAAAGATTTAAAGAACATTTCTTTTCTTTTGTTTTTTTACAACTGAGACCTTTTCCCAAGGCATGGTTCAGTTTGGGTCAGAAATTGAGTTTTTGGAAAGGGTTACAGTATTATGAGAAGTAAGTGCAGTCCACTGAACAACAGCTATTGAAATAGTAACAGTTACTTTAAAAACACTGACTGGTCCTAATTTAATAGCACTGACTGTATCCTTTGAAGTGTTAATGGAGATAGTATTTGTTCAAATCCCCACTTTCTTTGCAAAAGAATCCTTTGCTCAGATGTGCATTTTTTCCTAACAAAGGCATGCCTACGGTAAAAAAGAATTGATATTGGTAGGAAAGTGATTATGTAACATTATTTACTGTTCATTTTGATATGTGTGTGTTATCAAACCAACAGCACATGTCTGTTTAAATATACAGTTCTGTTTTTATTGTTTATTATGATTCTTGCATATCTTGACTTGCTACCTTACTGTCCGTTTTTTCAATAAATACAAATAAAATAACATGTTTATTTAAGCGTGTTTATGTATCAACAATACCGCAGTTCTTTGTAACACATGCTGAATGCTTTTTTAAATTAATTTTTGTATTTTTTTTTTTTTTTTTGGGGGGGGGGGGGGGGGGCAATTTAATCTATTAACCTGTGGGGAGACCATGTAAATTACTAACACTTTATTTTAGCCATTTTTGTTAATCATCTGTACTAATTTTTCCAATTAAAATTAGAAAATATTTTTTTAAATGTATCGCAGAGATTGAACACTGCAATATGGCTCTACAGTTCAGTTCACATTCTGCATTTTGATCCAATAACATGACAATTTTCAGGTACATTCCTCTGGTCATATACTGTAAATTGTATTATAGAACCTTCTGGTTCTAGAGATAATGCCATCAAATGTGTTATAACAACTGGTGTGTATCTCCTTTCTTTAGTGGTATTAATATTATCTTACATTTTTTCAGATATCCACTTACAAAACACTTTGAGGAGTTGGGGATCCAATGATAGTTACTATACTATAAGCATATAGTCAGGGGTCGGCACCATGTCGAGTGGTGATGGACATTTAAAATATATATATATATATATATATATATATATATATATATATATATATATATATATATATATATATATATAATATACACACACACACACACATATATATATATATATATATATATATATATATATATATATATATATATATATATATTTGACAAACAAAATGGAAGTTATATACAATTGCATGTGTGTGTTATATGTATTCACTATCATGGACACGGATAACTCTTGCCACGGACAAGTGTGTCTGTGTATGGACAAGTTGCCAACCCCTATAATACAAGTTTTACCTTTAAAACATTCATGATTCTGTATCTAAGTTTACAGTCACAAACATTTCAGAAGTGTTTGTTCTGACACTTGACAGACGACAGCTTCAGTAATGGGTCTAACAGTAAGATTGCATCTGTTATTTTACAACATCATAAAACCAGTAATTGTATGTAAAATGAAGTGTTGAAAAAAAGCTATTAACCAGTAACAAGAGGTACTGAACTGTAGTAGACCATCTGTAATGGATGTAGCTCTTTTTAGAGGGGCTAAAAGATGTGTGGGTTATAGAAATGTACAGTTATGTAAACCAACTGATCACAAAACTGGTAAGTGGTAATAGACTTAAAAATATTAACCATAAGCGACCTACTTGCAAATGAGAATAGCAAAGTAATACAAGTGTTACATACTTCTGATATTTTATATGGATGAAGCTGAGGTTCTTGCCAGTTTGATGGTGGGGGTGGGGACCGAGGGCTAAAATACAACCAGTTAAATTCTCTTTGAAATTGTAAAAGGATTAGACTTTCTCCCCGCACATATGTACTGAATGGAGAACAACTTGTGGTGTTGCAAGCAAGACAACCAGAAGAATTGCCCTGTGGAAATCTATAGCGATTAGTTAAACTGCAATACTATAGGAACTGGGCCAATCCTACAGCGTTCCAAGCAAGAAGTATCTGAGGTCATCTTAACATGACCATAAAGACGTGAAACATTTGCAGATTTAATACATTTAGAGTTTCGATATGCCTATTAGTAATCTGTTTTGTTAAAAGAGTACATGAATTCGAATTTCAGCCACTAATATACTACCAATGACGGTACTAAAATCATTTGGGTAAAAAACTCTACTAAAAAGCTGTTTGATCCCATGTTTCTGGTGGGTAAAATTTGCTGTAAAAAACACACACACACACACACAAGAGTTGATATCTGATAGTTGTGGCTGTTGTTAGAAACTCTAGATTGAATTTGGGCTCATGAATTAAAGATTTCCAGCATCTCGATGTCATAAAATGACGGTCTCCAGTCTATATTTGCTGTAAAACGAACAGCTGATTAGGTGTTATCGTACAGAATATGTTCTGGCAGAAACAGCAAATAAGCAAACAAACACAAAGGCTGGCTGTTGTACTTTCATTTGCACTTTTTAAAACTTTACTCCACTATTCTCACTTATAAATGACACTAGCCTTTACCACAGACAAATTCATTGTGACAGCTTGTGACAATCTACACATCATCTGTCACCATGACTTTAATGTGTCTGCAAAACAGCTTGTAAAGAATACTTCTTCTGACATAGCTTTAAAGAAATGTATACCATGTCCGCAAACAGGCTGACATAATTATCACCACTACCCCCTACTTGTTCCCTTAAGCTGTAGGCCCTTGAGGTTTTGAAAGCTATTTTTATATGCACCGGAACCCTCTTCAATGCTTGTCTTGTTCAGCTTTTGATTATAGTCACTAATTCTTCTTCAACATGACTGGCAACCAAATATACTGCAGCAGCAAGTTGACATGTGCACCTACTTGCTCTGCTAGGTTAAATAGGGCATCCCATTTCTGGTTGTGGCACTCTTGACAATAGTGCTTGGTAGTCCTTTATGCCTTCCATTTCCAGAAGGTGAAGGTCATGTAGGGTCTACAACAAACTGGAGCACAAGGCATTACTTCCTTACATTTCCCCTGAGCGTGACAGATGTTCAATCCCATAAATCCTAGAATCACTGCAGTCCTTACTGCCCCCTGTACAGAAACTATTGACCAAAACTAATCATAACTATCTGATTTCATTTCAACAAAAAATATGACAATAAAAGGATGTTTATAAAGTTTACTGGTCTCTTTAAAATTATTGTCACATAATTGAAATATCTGTTAATATTGCGAAAATGTATAATGTTCACACAAATATTTAATAATGGCCAACATGAAAAAAAAAAATGCAGCGTTACACGTGCTCGCGTGTTGCTACAACTGTTTAAATAACATACCTGTAATTTTTCTTTTCATTGTTAACATCCTGACTACATTGAAGTCTGTTTCAAAGCTCTTTTCAAAAATGGCCATTGTAGTGCACTGATAGTGTAAGGATTATTACCCACATTGTCAAACAGGTAACACAGCAATAATGATCCGTGATGTGGAATAGAACAGAAAAGCCAGAGCACTTATGTTTTTTTTTTTTTTTTTTTTTTAATTCGCTCTTCCTACACTAAATCTCACCACACACAGTGTCACACCCCCCCACCCCACCACCCCCGAGGGGGCTGTACAAACTGTTTGAAAAATTTCATAGAAAATTTTTAAGGATTATGAAATTTTTCATAAAGTACATAAATGACAGCTAATTAGGTCAAGGTATTACCTTTCAAATGAGTCGCTGACGATCACTCTAGGACCTGTAGAGCCAGAGATATGATTTTGGAGGTGATGAGTGCCAGTGAAACTGCAGCGAACAGAGACAAAATGGTGGCTTACATATATGGAGCGCGAAGTGTAAAAATGAACCACAAATATTTTATCACTGTTTTTCGCGGATTTAATGTAAATTGTGTACTTTTTCCAACATTTAACCAAAAAAAGTTAGCTAAATAAATAAATGTTAACAAATATGTTCTTAAAAGTTTTGAAATGTGTAATTTTATTTTTTGGCACTGTAGTAAGCAGAGGCGGGGAAAGCGAGACATTGGCTCTCGGAATGTAAGGGCAGCCCTGCAGCATACAATGCAAAATCAAATGTTTCATGGGCTCAACTAGTTTCAGATTTAGCTAGCAAAATCATATTTATTTTGTGAAAAACCAGATTTATTTTTTTCAGATTTAATTTCTCAATAATAATGTTTTTTTCAAATTTAAATGTTAGGTAAATGTTAAATCGCCAAGTGTAAAAATAAATAAATAAATTTGAGTTACATGTATTTTTCACAGATTTATTTGTTTTACACTTGACAAGTGTAAAAAACAGAGATTTAAAATAAATCAATGTATTTGTTAAAAAAAAAAAAAAAAAAAAAAAAGATTTAACGTGTCAGCTTTATGTTGACTCACCAAGTTTAAAAAAAGATTTATAAACTGGTTTTAAATGTATGCTAAGTAAGGGACACCATATAAAAAGTTTGTGCATAACTGATTTAGAGGACAGATCTCAAACCCAAGTGCGCTAGAGCAGCCATTTTGAAAAGATTGTTGAAACAGACTTTAAAGTTGTAAGTGTAAAAAGTTGTCAGGATGTTAACAATGAAAAGAAAAAATACAGGTGTATTACACTATATTTTTCAGAACCCCGCCACTTTCTCCTTAATGAAATAACACTTATAGATGTTAGCTGCAGCTTCTCATATGATCCACAATGGTACTCCTAAGATCTGGTTGCTCATCTAGTGGTTCTCCATACCTTTTATTCTGGAATTTTTTTTTTCCACAGCAGCAGTTTAAAATGTACAGCTGCCTTTAATTTCTAAATCAAGATAAACATGATATGATGTGGACATAGAAACTCAAAAGCAAAAGTCTGTTTCAACTAAATAATGTGATTCAGTCAGCGAGTATGTCTTCAAAAAGCTCCTTTATAAAGGGTTTATAAAGAAACAGCTTCTCTTCTTGTGATAAACACTTTACAGTTATACTCAAAATAAAGGCATTCATAAAAGACGTACTGCTGAGTGCTCATTAGTTTCCAGTAGAACCAACAAAATGACAGTTCACTTGCTCTCTGCTATGGAAATAACAACTGTGCTATTAGTTCAATATGGGACCAAATACCATGTAATGCATGTGTTTTAATTGGCACTTGTAATTAATTAAAAAACTAAATTGTCTCCTAATGATTCTTTTAGAAACCATTTCAATTTAAAACCAAACTTCATTAATCTCTGCTGGCAAGTGACCCAGAAAATATTGTTTGTATTGAATCAGAAAACAGCATTGCCTGGGGAAAGCACAAACTGTTCTGATTAGCTCTGGAACATGGTGTACATATGTATAAGACATTTTTAAAAGTAGAGCATATGTTTATAATATATATATATATATATATATATATATATATATATATATATATATATATATAAATATATTACAGCTGCTCTACTTTTTACAGAATTATACATGTACATGTCATACATACATTATACAGTACTGTGCAAAAGTTTTAGGCAGGTGTGAAAAAATGCTGTAAAGAATGCTTTCAAAAATAGACATGTTAATAGATTATATTTATCAATTAACTAAATGCAAAGTGAGTGAACAGAAGAAAAATCTACATCAAATCCATATTTGGTGTGACCACCCTTTGCCTTCAAAACAGCATCAATTCTTCTAGGTACACTTGCACAAAATCAGGGATTTTGTAGGCATATAGTCAGGTGTATGATTAAACAATTATACCAAACAGGTGCTAATGATCATCAGTTAAATATGTAGGTTGAAACACAATCATTAACTGAAACAGAAACAGCTGTGTAGGAGGAATAAAACTGGGTGAGGAACAGCCAAACTCAGCTAACAAGGTGAGGTTGCTGAAGACAGTTTACTGTCAAAAGTCATACACCATGGCAAGACTGAGCACAGCAACAAGACACAAGGTAGTTATACTGCATCAGCAAGGTCTCTCCCAGGCAGAAATTTCAAGACAGACAGGGGTTTCCAGATGTGCTGTCCAGAATCACAAAGAAACGGGCAACATTGAGGACCGTAGATGCAGTGGTCGGCCAAGGAAACTTACTGCAGCAGATGAAAGACACATCATGCTTACTTCCCTTCGCAATCGAAAGATGTCCAGCAATGCCACCAGCTCAGAATTGGCAGAAAACAGTGGGACCCTAGTACACCCATCTACTGTCCGGAGAAGACTGGTCAGAAGTGGCCTTCATGGAAGACTTGTGGCCAAAAAGCCATACCTCTGACATGGAAACAAGGCCAAGCAACTCAACTATGCATGAAAACACAGGAACTGGGGTGCAGACAAATGGCGGCAGGTGCTCTGGACTGATGAGTCAAAATTTGAAATATTTGGCTGTAGCAGAAGGCAGTTTGTTCGCCGAAGGGCTGGAGAGCGGTACACGAATGAGTGTCTGCAAGCAACAGTGAAGCATGGTGGAGGTTCCTTGCAAGTTTGGGGCTGCATTTCTACAAATGGAGTTGGGGATTTGGTCAGAATTAATGGTCTCCTTAATGCTGAGAAGTACAGGCAGATACTTATCCATCATGCAATACCATCAGGGAGGCTTCTGATTGGCCCCAAATTTATTCTGCAGCATGACAACGTCCCCAAACATACAGCAAAAGTCATTAAGAACTATTTCAGCATAAAGAAGAGCAAGGAGTCCGGGAAGTGATGGTATGGTCCCCACAGAGCCCTAATCTTTCAGTCTGTCTGGGATTACATGAAGAGAGAGAAGCAACTGAGGCTGCCTAAATTCACAGAAGAACTGTGGTTAGTTCTCCAAGATGTTTGGGCCAACCTACCTGCCAAGTTCCTTCAAAAACTGTGTGCAAGTGTACCTAGAAGAATTGATGCTGTTTTGAAGGCAAAGTGTGGTCACACCAAGTATTGATTTGATGTAGATTTTTCTTCTGTTCACTCACTTTGCATTTAGTTAATTGATAAATATAATCTATTAACATGTCTATTTTTGAAAGCATTCTTACTTTACAGCATTCCTTTTATGAAAAGCAACACCACAGCATATATATTTTATAGAAAACTTGAATGTTTGGTTGTTTTATCTGTTAACTGCTATTAACCCAATAAAGCCCAGAATTTTTTTGTGAGAGAAATATTACATATTTTTCTAGCTTTAGGTTCCTTAGGAGAACAGAACACATTTAAAAAAAAATAACCCTGAGGTTTGGCCTGGTCGCTAAATCACTCAGACTTTTTTTTTCATTCTTGCTTGCTCTTGAGACCAGAAAACTATAATATGGGTAATATTGATGTCCAGATCTCAAGTATAGTATATCTTTTAGCATAACCTCTACCTGATCTTCAATCAGTGGTGTAGTTGAGCAGCAATGCACTGGATCGGCATTCCAGTACTTTTTCTACAGGCAGAACCTTGACGTAATAGTTAACTTAAGAATCAATCTATTTTCTGTTGGGAAATCAAATTAGTCTTTCCATTGACATGCACTAGGAACAACAAAAATCAGTGACTTATTCCCTACATACCAGTTTTGATGGTACACTCCGAATTGGAGTCTCTGAATATTTGCAGAGTCAAATCTCTTATACAATCATCTGTCGTCCTTGTAATGCAATGAAGAGAACATTAGGGACTTCTATTACAAGCTACAGTATTACTTTATGAAGGCTAACCATTTTTTTTGTAAAAATGTTGATGAAGACAGCTGTCAGCAAAGGTGCATCCTATGACTGTGTCCATAAACACGGTTTTAAACTGCTTTGTACATCGGTCACAGAGAACTAGGGATTCAAGTGAACAACTGCCCTTGCCTGTTCCCAGTCGCGGGAGGGAGCAGGGGCCCATATGGAAATAGTGACGGAGCATGTGGCGAGACTGGGACTCACCTTCAACAATGCAAAGAACAAGCTTGTAAAGTGCTTGAGGACTGAGGTCCCTGGGGTTGCATTGAATAGCCTACCAGCTCTTGATTTGGGCCCAGCAGGATCTGCTATCCCTCCGGGCAGTACATGAGTAGTAAATTGGGCAGCGGACCTCCTACCCATAAAGTATCCACTTTTGTCAAAGTGGCGACTCCACCCTCAGGTGGTGGAGCACATTTGGGAACGGTTCTGGCAGGTGCAGGTTGATCTCTTCACCTCAGCAGAGATGACCCATTCTCCCCTATGGGACTCCCTCCACCACTCAGATGGTCCACTCGTCGTCGATGCCCAGAGCACTGCTTTACGCATAGCCGGCATTACCGGTCTTCCTAAAGAAGGTTCAGTTCGAGAAGGCGACAATTCTCTTGGTTGCCCCTTAGTGGCCCAGGGGAATCTGGTTTTCAACCCTGTGCCAGCTCTTCCAAGGCCAGCCCTGGGAGATTCTGCTTCTCCTGGATCTCCTCAGTCAGGCGACAGGCAGGTTCCAGTTATCAATCTGGCCCCTGAACAGGACTTCTGGACCACCCTAGGGCTAATAAATATAGCCAAAAAATAACCAAACCACAACTGTAGATCCTTTAAATTATGAACAGTTCAATGAGGTGAAGTAGTCGGTATTTCATTAAAACCAATCTTTATTTATATCCATTTGTTTTAAAAAGCATAAAACAATGCATTTCGAGACATCAGTGTCTTCATGAGGTTACAAAATCTGTAAAAGCATGTCAAGCTGTCATAAAATGTTAGGACATGAAAGCTTTCCTGCCATCAGGCTGCTTCACTTGGTACTGAAACCAAATTGCCTTCATACTAGATGTCTATGTAACCTAGCTAAATTTTTAAACTATCTAGTTTCTCTAAAGTATATGTTCTTCCAACAATTAGAGACAGATTTCTGGTTTTATTTGTAATAATTTTATCCCCCTTGTCTTTCGCTTTATGTAAAAAAATGCACTTTCCCAATTTTATTTTAAATCAAAATTTACCATAGGGCAAACATTAGGTATGGTAATAATGACATCTCTTCAGCAAAACTCATGCCTCTGCTAAGAATGATTTATTATTCTGTTGAACTCATTTAGAAAAAAAAAAAAAAAAAAAAGCATAACCAAAGTACATGCAGGTTTTGCTTTTCAGCAAGAATCATACAGCATTTTGCCACCAAACATACTGATGCACAATGAAAATGCAACAATCTAAGTTTTACATCAGTAGCACATAGAGCACATACATAATGTTATTTACATTTTAACTAGTGAGCAGATAAGTTTGTTGATTCTTTGAGTCGTATTGTTCCTTGGGATAACAAAATAATGAGTTCAAGTCAACTTGAATTTTCTTTTTCTCAGCATTAGACCAGCGTGAGACCTACCTTGGTTTGCCTTCAGTCTCCAGAACATATGATTGTGTTGTTTGTCTTCACAACAGGTTCAGCATGATACAAATAGCCAAAAAGAGATTGTCAGATTCCCTGAACTTCTTCTGTGCTTAAAGCACACTCTTAAAGTCGGTAGACGTTTAAAGAGGATACAGATGATTTGTACTCCTGTAAGTGGATTTTTCTTGACTTTTAATTAATCAAGAGAAATCACACAGACCCATTCATGTTTGAAGGTTTAATGAATCAGAGCAGTATTTGCTTGAAAATGGATTGAGTGGTTACAGACCTCGTCGGATCCCAGCTAACAGGTAATCAGAGTGATCCCATGCCTTTACAAATTTAACTGCGTTAACATTTCAAAGCGATTATGGTTATCACATGTTTTGCCTTTAGGCCAGACATGCAACATGCTAAAACGGCCATCGCTAAATCCTAAAACACTAACACTAAAATTTAATTCCTGTCCCTATAACAATGCTTCAATATAAGTGAGCTATAAATTCAAGATTATGCTTACCTTCCAATGTATGGAAATGCTGTGTAGAATATAAGTCTAGATAAGAGCTGTCCTGGAAGGCTGAGGCTTCTGAATACGACCAAACAGCAACCAGCTATTCAGAGAATGGACCAAACAGCTTGTGTTACCAAGCTGAATGACACTTTACTGGAGTCTTGCCTCAACTTTTGTAGAACTTTTCCTCCGCTTCGTGTGTCAGAAGATTTAATTAAAACATTTGGTCTGTTTTGGCAGCTCTTTAAAATTGTATTTGATCTCATGTCCTCTACCTTTCAATCTCTAAAAAATGTGAGGTAATCCAAAAAGTTCTTATTACTTATTAAAATACAAATGTAGAGAGTGAGTGAGAGAGAGAGAGAGAGAGAGAGAGAGAGAGAGAGAGAGAGAGAGAGAGAGAGAGAGAGAGAGAGAGAGAGAGAGAGAGAGAGAGGGGTGTTTTAGTATGTAACACTAGCTCTTTTCAATTCCAGCCTTGGTCTAAAATATATGTCCTTAATAACAGTAAAAACCTACTTTTCAGTGTGATCAATAGACTGGTTTCATTTCATCTATAATTGTGTTTTACCAAACTTGGCTTCTCTCTAGCTAAAAATCCCCTGCTTCAGCAGTTCTATGCAACTTACAGAAAGGGACTCGAGGGGGCCCACTTTCTAACTGGAGTTTACTTTTAATTAATAAGAAACTCTACTGTAAGTATTTTCCCAAATTCATTGCATGAAGTCATATTTTCGTTAGATTCAAGAGACTACTCATAACGACGTTTCTACTGACAAGACTAATATACAAGATTATACAGAGCAGCAACCTTGAATTGGAGACAATGTCTGACCAGCAAATCCTGCTTTAAACGCCAAGACTCATTTCCCCTTATCTCCGAATGCCTAATGCTGCCTAGCTGTAGGCAGGCAAAAGCAAGGTTACTAAATTAATTATATTCTCTCACTTGTAACCCTTTGCACTCTTATGTCGGACCAAGACCGACATTACAATTTTCCCTTTCCAGTCTGATGCCGGACCCTGTCAGACATCAAAAAGACATCAAGCACAGGTCTTTAGTCATTTTTCTCCTGAAAAACAAGAGAAAACATTTCAATGGCAGAGACCGACAGGAGCGAAAAAAAAAGAAAAAAGTGGCAGATCTGAACAATACACAGAGGCCCTGCACCACAGAGATAACACTAACATAAACAAGATCGTTGCTTCCGCATCCAGCACTCAAAGAAGATCACTGACATTTTCAGAGCTTTTTGAGATGTAATAATAATAATAACAACAACAACAACAACAACAATAATAATAATAATAATAATAATAATTATTGAGGAGTTTGGTGATAAAACGAGTAATCAGAAGAGGATTTATCAGTATGCACGACTATGAAGAGGTATGTGAAAAATACAGCGAACAAGGGGTGGAGCTTGGCTGGAGATGCAATACTGAGTGTCCTTTTGATATGCAGGGCCTTTTAAACCTGTTTTACTGTGAATACTTTTTAAAAGTGTGTGTAAAATAAACAACGCTTGTGAAAATAAATTAGACCTGACGCACCTGACAGGCGCTGAATAAATGGATCGCTAACTGTTAAAAACCTTTCTCTTCACCCAATGATGTTTGACAGCCTTAGGTTTTTTGGAAGGAACTGGATCAGGATGACTCGCATCTAGATCATTTATTGGACTTAAAATGAGATCTGGATCAATCACTATCCCACATCAACCTTAGCTTGAAGAATATTGGCAAGGTAGATGAGTCAGATTGCCTTCAAATTTGTCATTAGACTTGCCAGAATCTTCAGAGATTTGACTTGAATCTTCAATGGGCGGAAGAATGGTCATGTCCACAAACTTATTTTCACCATCTTCAATAAGTGCTAGTGCTTCACACAATGTATATCTGTTGAAGACAAGATTAACAATGACATTGCTTTTCACAAATGCATTGAGATTATAACTCAGCACATCAAATATTCAGTGAGTTGTTATGATATAAATACTGTATAGCTGGTCACTTTTGTCCCAAATTGACCATATCAAAGTAATGAGTTAATGCAACAGTGATATTAAAGCATAAAATGATTCACATATTAACTTAACCCTTAGCAGTCCATTTATTCAGTGCTTGTCAAGTGCATCAGGTGCAATTTATTTTTACATGCACTGTTTATTTTACACGCGCTGTTTCATTTTTATTTTCAGAGTAAAACAGGTTAAAAAGGCACTGAATCGCAACAGGACACTCAGTACTGCATCTCCAGCCAAGCCCCACCCCTTGATCGCTGTATTTTTCACATACCTCTTTATAGACTTGCATACTAAATCCTCTTGATCACTCGTTTCATCACCAAACTCCTCAATAATGCTATTAGTCATTTTTTATAACTATAACATCTCAAAGCTCTGCAAATGTCTGTGATATTCTTTGAGTGCTGGATGCAGAAGCAACTATCTCTGTTGTTTATGTTCATGTTATCTCTGTGGTGCATGGGGCTATCAGATACGCCCTTTTTTCGGATTCATTCGGCTCCTATCGGTCTCACTTGGCCATTCAAAGGTTTTCTCTGCTTTTTCTGGAGAAAAAATGACTAGAGACCTGTGCTTTACATCTTTTTGATGATGTCAGACAGGGTCCGACATCGGACTGGAAAGGAAAAATTCTAATGTCAGACCTGGTCCGACATAGGACCGCAAAGAGTTAATGCATTAACATTACCCATGTACATATTTGAAACCTTTTGGGCATTGAAGTGTGTATTGAAAATATATTATTTTTTTCTTCATTTTACAAAATACATACTTATTGCATGCATTGGTAACGTTAATTGTGAGCATCAGCTACCTCACCCAATGCATTCTCTACAGCAACGGTTTCTTCAAGACTGCAAACAACTGGACACCCAAAGAAAATGCAACAATGAGAGAACTGGCTAGCTTTTTGTACAGGTAAATGAGATTCAGACAATTTAGCAAAGGTTTTCTGTACAGTAAGATCAGCATTCTGCAAGTGTTTGTTAGAAAAATGCCTCAACATTTGTCGGGCAAAAAAACCCCTAAAAAATCTGCTCTAGTACTGATCTTGTTCCATGAAACAGATCAAGACGTTTATCACGTGTCTTCATACACAAATGCAGAAGTAGCCCAAAGTAGGCCCCAGTGTTGAACAGATTGCGCTCAATGTGTAAGAAGGTGTACATTGTATGAGCAATGCTCTATTCCATACAGCTCTGGTGATACTGTGCAGAATTTCAGAAAGCACAATTTAGCCTTGCAGAGGTTATCTTGAGTGATTGCGTCAGAAAGAAGCAAATTTAATCCATTGACCAATAATATCCAGTGCCTGAAATGTGACTTGGGTAGAACACCCTGAAGTGCTATTGGAGAATACAATAGCAAAAAGGCATGCCACTCTGAGTCTTTACATACCCCCTTGATTCCAAGGATCGTGGTCCACGGACAACTTCCATTGTTTTAGTTTCAGAATTACGTTATCCAATTTTTTTTACATCTGATATGTAGAACTATTTAGAGTGGTTGCAAGAGTCAAGCCATAGATTAGTAAACTGCCTAACCACACCTGGTAGCACTGCATGCATATAGTCTGGCACAAACCCCCTGATAATATCAAATGATGGTAACAACATTAATTTGCTTGCTCCTTTAACACCATGCTCGGCGCTTCCCTTTTCTAAAGCAGCTTCAGCATCTTTAACTGTTTTTTCACAAGCTCTCCTATCTGGAAAATTCATTCGCTGGATATACTCCTACATGCCCATTGCCCTTGGCCAGTACAGTTCCTTTATACATTTTTCAATAGATTGGTGGTCCAAAGAGTATTTCCAAGGAAAGTAATGAAGATGAAAGTGATGCTACTGTATTCTATACTGACACGGAGAATGGGAAAAAAGACAAAGCACATTTACATAGACTTCAACAAGAGATAATAAACCTGAAAGAGGAGAATTCTCAGCTAAGAATGGCATTGACAGCTGTTAAGGATATGCACAAGTATTAACACTGGCCACTTCTGCTTATTTTTTTTAATGATATTAATATATAAAGTTCCACTGTTTAGAAAACATTGTGCCTTGCTTTATTTTGTTTATAATATATATATATATATATATATATATATATATATATATATATATATCTTAGAACCTGTGTAGAAAAACAAACCTACACCAACATCTTCATGCTACACTCCGCCTCCATGTGGGTCCACATCATCAAGTTTATCATAGACACTAAGATCTCCAGGTCTCAAAGAGGACAACTCGGTAATTTTTGCATATTTACATTTTTTAAATATAGCATGCACAACTTATTTCTTATAACAGGTTAACATCAAGACTTTCTGTTGATGGAAATTCAGTGGTAAACTTCCTTTTTGTAAATTACAGTGAGCCAAAAGTGAAGGATATTACAGTACATATATTTTGCATACATTTTATTACAATTGACTGATCATAAAATGCAGTCAGGGATGCACCAGTTTTCATCCTGCATGTGTCAAGTTTTCTGTCATAACTGGGGATCCCATATGGAGTACTGTATTGGCCATAGCCCTCTAATTAATCACCGAGGTTGTTAAATCAGTAGACACTTAGTCACCTCCCAGCATTACTGCAATATTTAAAAGCCAGGCACCATGTCAACTAAACCTGGCTTTGAATGTGGGATCAGAGGCAAGATGGAGTTAGAGGTCTTATTGTAAAATATAACTTTGAAAATCTCTAAAGATGCCTAAAAACAGATGCTTATGCACATACTTAGTCACAGTGTATATTTATTTGCCATTATATAAAGTATACAATATTTGTATTTTTTCCACTCTTTTGGCAAGATGCTCCAAGACAACACCATTAAAGCTGAAAAATGATCTCATGACTGGACTGTATCTATTGAATTTATGGCTACTCATTCAGTGACTGGAGCAAAGTCAGAAAAAGTTGCTGATGAAGCACACCTCAAACCTTATATTAATGCAGCAGAGGTACAACAAACACTTAGTGAGTTGATTTTTATTTTTTCATAATTCATACAGCTAGATTCACAGCCCCCCAATTACCACTAGTAAATACTTTACCTAAATTGGGTAGTCCAAGATTACTGCTAACCAGGGTCTGTGAAACCTTTTAGAGATTCACTGTTGCATATGACTATCCACTGAGCTATACACAATGTTAGGGGGAAGAAGAAAAAAAAACAACATTCTGCTGAAAACACATGTGGGGTGCAAAGAGTTAAGGTCATTGTGATTAATCATCTGTTAGCCAGCATATTGGCATAAGGGAGAAGCTCTTGAAAGTTAAACACATGCAAGCCCAAGTTTCTAAACTTCAAGATATAGGAAAGTCAACTGAATATCTCTTTAATTTCTCTGTACCGTATGGTTTTCTGATATGTAATTGATTAAATTGAAAATGTTGGTGTGGTTTTTAATAGACACTTGTTGTCTTTTTCTTTTCCTTTTTTTTTTAAAGATGTGGTACAGAAGCATTTTCCGGCATGCACACATGCAGAAGTCAAGGCCTAATTCCTCATCTAATTTTTTTCACCTCTTTTGTCTGTGTTACACTTGGACTAGAATTCCTTTAGCATCGCACTCATTTGTTTTTCAAATACAGCAATGCGTCCAATTTATCAGTCAGGAAGATTTTTTTTTTGTGCTTAATTCAACTAGTGTAGATACAGCCTCAGGAGAGGACAGGGGTTCTAATCTCATAAACCCAATTTCTTACATATTCACAAACTTTCCGGGAGCACTTATATTAACCAGGCAAACAGATTACCAGTAAAAACTATTTTATATTAACCCTAGACTCAACCCTAAAACAAAAGTAATGAATTATTACATTTTATTTCTGTGGCATAGGTTTGGTTTACATGCAAAAATAAAAATAAGTCTCACCTTTTTGTCACGCCATTTAAAATGACCTAATTAATATTAAAATATAGGATGGTATATTTAAATATTCCAATTTGGCCTTGCACAACTGATATCATTCAGCTTTCTTAAATTGGGATTACAAGAAGATTTTAGGTTGTGATTAAGAACTGCCAGTTCAGCCTGCCTCATTTAACCAACCATTTTTAAAACATTTTTTAAAGCGTGGGAAACAAAACAAAACCCCCAAAATACCAACACTCCATAAGAGAGTGTTTTGAACTAACCATGTGCCATTTGCTAAATATGTTTTGACTGCACATCTATTTACAGTGCCGAGAAAAAGTCTTCTTGAATCAAAACCTTTTCTTAAATATCCAATAGGGTTTACATTAACCAATTCCATGTCTTTGAAACAAAATGATGTATGAATTAGACAAACAGTGAGTAATTAAGATTCAGGGTATGTAAAAAAGTAAGTGAACCCCTGGTTTTATCAGCTCAATTAAGGGGATACATAGAATCAGGTGTTTAAATAATTAGGTAGATCTTCAGGGGTGAGTTTGGGAGGCCCCACCCTATATAAAGATCAGAAACTTTGTGAGTTTGGTCTTACCATACAGGTGTGTGGAAACACCTCATTCCACGATCAAAAGAAATCTCTGAGGACCTCAGAAAAACAGTTATTGATGCTCATCATTCTAGAAAGGGTTACAAAACCATTTATAAGGATTTGGGGCTCCACCAATCTACTGTCAGACAGACTACAAATAGAGAAAGTTCAAGACCACAGTCACTCTACCCAGGAGCGGTCGTCCTACCAAAATCTCTCCAAGAACAAACCGGAAAAAATCATCAAGAAAGTCACTAAAAAAGCCAGAGTAACATCCAAGGATCTGCAGGCCACTTTCGCCTTGGTTAATGTGAGTATTCATGACTCAACTATCAGAAAAAGACTGAACAAGAATGGTGTTCATGGAAGGATAGCCAGGAGGAAACCACTGCTCTCTAAAAAGAACATTGGTGCCTGTCTGAAGTTCACCAAAGAGCACATAAATGACTTCTGGAACAATGTTCTCTGGAACAGAAGAATCAAAGGTAGAACTTTTTGGCTTCAATGAGAAACGCTATGTTTGATGAAAACCAAACACTGTGTTCAAACAGAAGAACCTCATCCCAACAGTCAAGCATGGTGGTGGGAGTGTGATGGTTTGGGGCTGCTTTGCTGGCTCAGGATCTGTATGGCTTGTCATCATTGACACAACCATGAATTCTGCAGTGTATCAGAAGATTCTAGAGGAGAATGTCAGGCCATCACATTTACATTCCCAAACAATAATTGTTATGTGCCCCACAATACTAAAACACGGTCACCAGTCCAGGGTGTGTGTATTAGCGCTCATGGTGGGTGATAACAGGTTATTTAGTGACAGTTCCTATAGTGCTGTTCCGGCTTGTGCTGGCCCAAAAGTGACAGCTCTGGAACATGTTTAGCCACCTGGTGATTCAATTAACAAGACAATTACTAACACACAAAAACAAACAAACACTCACGAATATTCTTAGGCAGTTCCTACTGCAGGTCTCAGTCCTTCCAGGTTTAGGTACACAACCCAAGCGAAGGAAAAGATTAGCATTTCTCTGGCCCCTTTTATGCTACCCTGCATGATCCCTTAGTAAACGATTCCAGCTGCGTCTATTGCTTGCAGCTGCTACCTCGTTTACCTTCCGGGTCAATACGTTCCTGCAACAGAGTCTTGCTTCAATCCAGGCTGACCGACTTCCCGACCTCGGAAACGAACAGGCCAGCCTGTCCAGATACTTTTCCTTTCGCTATTTAGCACCCTCACAGGTCGAGAGGGAGATTTACAACCAGAACTCATTGTATTTCTGTCACAGTCAGTTTAACTTCATATACAACTGTGTGTTAACAACGTTTTTGACAGAGTGTAGGGGTTTATCATAAGCCTTTGAATAAGAATAATAAATAATGTGTACAGTGGCAAGTCCAGTTTTTTTCATTTAAATTCAGGCTATAATAAACATGTTAAATGTAATAGCCTTGTATTAACTTGTACCATGCATAGACTAAACTGGACCAACCTCTCTGTTTCTAAAAGTTGCCTACACAAGCAGGTTTCCACATAACTTGTTTACTAGCCAAGTGTTTTAATTAATATGAAACTCCACTGTAAGCATGTGACGGGGAACTCCCTGTCTATATGAATGTGTTTAGAACTGGCAGGGAGGGGGTTAAATTTCTCCCTGCCAGAAAAACATGTGAGAATGTGGCTGGAGCTCTAATTGAATAATTATTGATTAATTGGGCTCCAGCCACAGGGGATAAAAGCCAGGGGAGAGGCCCTGGCTGAGGTGTATGTTTTCTGTTTGGGGTGTGTTCTTTTGTTTGGGAGTTTGCTTTTGTGTTGAATAGTTTTGTGTTTTAAAAAGAAAGGAATATCTTGCTTAAAGATCTGGAATTTGACCATTTATTCTTGTAAGTTAATTTTGGATTATTTATTTTTAAACCTCTTTCTGTTGGCCCTTGTCCCTGTTTATTTGATTATTTAGTTTAATAAAGAACTTTTGCCTTTACTCTGTCTCTGGGCCTCTTTCCACTCATTAGCCTGTCACAAAGCATTTTTCCAAATCCACTGCATGAAGTCATTTTTTGGCCCGCAAACATTATCCCAATTAAAATCACTACCTATCTGATAAGGACTGGTACTGTAGATGACTTTTCTATTTTATATCAAATGCTTGTTTTGGCTGTGTTCAGTAATTTCTATGATCTCATGAAGAGAGTTAATTTTGAAATTCAAAACTGCTGATGACCAGTGAATCTCGCTTAGGAGCCAACACCAAATCCTGCTTTGAAGTATCAAAGACCAAGCCTTACCTTTTGAAGGTCTAACGCCCTTCCAGAATTCTACTGTGTGACCAAGACAAACATTTAACTATTTTACTTTTAAACTCTACAGTTTTCCTGTAAAAAAAAAAAATACCTTTGTTTATTACTGCAGTAAAACCTTTATATAAGCTAAACATTTATATTCCTTAGTTTAATTGATTTTGTAGTGTCTAAAATACTTCTTATTTAGTTGGATAAACTAATTAATTAAAATAATTGAACACTCAAATGTGTTGTAACAATGTTTACAATATTGTCAATGCCATGCTTCTGTTACAATAAACACTATGTTCTTTCAACAGTTTACTTTTAAATGGCATTATAATATGTATTTCTGATTAAGTTACTTCAGTATAACAGTTGCTCCTAGAAATTGTACTATTTTACTCCATTTGTACATTTTAATGGAAGGTCCAGTTATCTAAATACAGGCTATCATTATTATATTAGAATGCCATAGTGTTATAGTGACTGAAATAAGTCTGACCTTATTCACTGTTCATAAAAAATCCAGTTAAAGCGGGTTTTTAGACAACCTCTGCTTTTTGAAAATTTAAGGGTTGATTAATATGAAACACTATCATAAGCATTTTCCAATACTCATTATTTCAAACCAATATCTAACTTAATATATTAACACGTCCTATGCTTTCCTTTCCCATTTCTTCCTGCCAGGCTCGAATTAATTTCTGTTATATATAGAAAATGATTTTTGTAATATAAACTCCTATCTTCTGTTATCCGAAAGGTATTTTTTTGTTAATATTAACGAGATCGCTTATTATAGCGAGGATCTTGGCTGTTAAATCGCTGACCATCAGAAAAAAACCCTTGCTTCATCGACCAGCACCAATGAGTCATCTTCTAGACTGCTTGTTCTACAAGCAGGTGAGAACGAGGTTACAACATTAGATGTATTCCGTCAGCAAGTTTACTGTTAGTTACAGTTTATACTTTAAATGATTTAATAACATGTAGTTCCAATTCAGGTGTGTCAATATAGCAATCTCTTATAAACTGCAATTCTATTTTACTTCATTGATATACGCAGAAGGCAAGAGGCTAATTTTTAATTATTAGTATTAATTGAATATTTAAACTTAGGACTGCTCATACATTTATTTAATGTTATTATATTCGGTTTCTTATTTATTTAAATACTTTTGTTTTTTCTTACTATAATCAAACCTAGTTTGATTGCTTCTAGTACAGTGGTTTTCAAACTTTTTATCCCCTTCTGAGATCATAATATGAGGGTCATAATATACCTATGAAAACTGATGTTACTGATGTTAACTGAAAAAAAAAAAATGAAATGCTTCCTTACCAATGTGATGAATGTGCCTGCTTTTTATCACAGATTTCAGTACAACTACACCCTGATTAGTAAACAATGCAGCCCCTAGACAAGGGTATGTTATACTGTATTTTACAATGAACAAATAGGACTTTAAGTTACAAAAAATTTAAATGGGTCATTAAATAAATAAATAAACAGGACTCAATTTACTGGCTCAGAAGGCACAGGGAAGGAGGAGGGGCTAGAGTTCAGCCAATTACTGTTAATGGAAAACTTCTGTTAAACTAATTAAAATTAAATTAAAACTAAAAATGCTATGTAAAATTATTTCAAAATCAAGACCAATAAGTGACAAAATGAGTCAAAAAACAGGTTATGCTTTTGAAAACAAAACTAGGGTTAAATTTAAAACAAAATCAGAAAGCAATTCTCAACAAAAGTTGCACATTTCTGCCAACAAATGCAGAAATGTAGAGAGAAAACAGACGGGGCATTTTGCATAAAAAAATATTTACAATTTACAAATACAGACATCTTTTTAAAAAAAAAAAATCTGGTGGCATGCAGAACTGTGTGAATATTGAATAACACATTAAACATGTGATTTTTTTTTATTTTTTATTTTTTAATTTTAATGTTATGGTTTAACACTTGAGCTGGACATTTTAAATGCTACCTGTGTCTTGTGCAGTATCGAATCCAGCCAGAATAAGCATATTGTTTTGAAGTGAATATTTCCAAAAACTAAATTTGATTAAAGAAGAAAGGTAACATATGTATCTTGCAGTCAAAAATGACTTTTAGCAAAACGCTTACATATTAGTGTTTAGTGCAGTCGTCTGTTCATCAGCTGCCAGACAGCTTGTTGATGTGCACTCGTTATATGATATGAACACACTCAATAGGTCTGGAGTAGGGAATCCAATTTCAGACACTTCCCAATCCAGTTAGGGATTGATTATTTATTTATTTATTTATTTTAAATCCGCGGTTCCATTTTCCACCCAGGCCTTACACAGATCTGCTAATAATATTTTATACTGGCTTTAAATTCTTTAAAACACATTTCTGTCATTACAGTATTTGTTGCAGTTTCACAAATATTCAATTTGTATCCCAAAGATCAGCCTGCTTCCAGTAGTTGTGACAGTCTTGGGTCAGTTTCCGCTCACAGGTGTGGGTGACAGTCTTTAAAAGCCTGATACCTGTAAAAACTTAAATCTTGTTAGTTGGGCACCCATCTCTACATTTTTATTCCCATCGTAAGTGGGCAAACACATTTTAACTGAATCTGGGTCCATCAAAGAACCGCACACACTTGCAACCGATCGAATGACTTATAGCACAAAAGGGATGTGCCAGAACCATCTGTGACAACGTTCTTATAATAATAATAATAAATACCTGAATCCGAATTCTAGAAAGCTTTTGCCAGCAGAATGTTAATATATTTGTTGTTACTGAGGATCCAGTATATCGGTAGCCCATATACTGTAAATACAACAGATTCCTCTGTAGATGCTAATCCTAGTAGATGCAATTTGTTTTACCTTTCTGGAACTTCTTTCTCGTCTTGCAGCAAACTGATGTTAAGCCCAATATTTGTCACAAATTCGTGGAACCAAGAGTTTTATTTTTCATGTATTCATTTTTGTGAAACAAATCTTGCTTTATGAATTAGGTTTAACAGGTTTTACTTCAACTCCATATATTGTCACTTAAGCCAGGTGCTGAGCAATATAGAAGACCTCTAGCATGAATTCCCACCTATGCTAATTTAAATATATATTTTTGTTGACTTTTTTGTTCTTAGTAGGTACCCATGATAGATGCTACTTTATACAAAAGCTTCTTACTGCTAAGGAACTGAGAAGCCTAAGCTTAAAGCAACAAACCAGAAAATAGCATACGTGTAAAAGATAAAACATACCTTTCTTTACTTTGTGTGTATATATTTGTATATATATAATAGATATTAATTATTACATATATATATTATATATATATATATATATATATATATTTAAATTTGTAGTCATAGTCTCGCTTCTAATCTCGCTTATTAAAACAACTATAATAAGCACTATCGTTTTCAGATCACTAAATCCCTTGTAGTGTATGCTTACTTTTTTCTATTTGGTCAAAGAAGCTTGCTAGGGCTACTTTCAGCAGATCTCAGTTGGTAATAAATAACTGCTTAGTTTTGACTGCCCACTTCCCATAGCATGAGACAATGGAGAGACAGTGGAGTTTCTAAACTGCATGTAAGCAAGGCCATAGAGACAATTACAGATAGGTAACTAATTTTAAGTTAATATAAAGTGTGGCTACTTTTTGTCTGATGAAAGCATATATGAACACTAAACAACATCACATGCTGTAGGAAATCCAGGAAATTGACACATACCATTTGCAGTACCTGATAGTAATTCCAAAAGATAAATAGTGTTAACCAAGTACATACTGCAGTATACAGAATAAACTAATGAATACATGGTGTTTTAGCTCAATCAAGTTGGGAATTGGGCACAATTGGGACAAACGTTGCTCCCACTTTTTATTTTTATAGTTTCTACCTGTTCCTACTGCAATAAAAATGGGTTGGGGGGGGTGGGGTGATTTACACCAGTTATGCTGCCTTCTTTAGAACCTATTGGATTGTATATGATTATATATATAATATATATATAATATATAGAATATATATTATAAAAATATAATATATATATATATATATATATATATATATATTAATTTTTTATATTTGAACTGTTCCATTTAACATGTTTTAAACTAATGTTTATTTTACATTCCCCTAATAATAATAATCTTATGGACCACCATCACAAAGTGCTTTACAAGATACGAGACTAGGGTGTGTGAACTATGCATCAGTTGCAGAGTCACATCTCAACAATGTCTCACCTGAAAGACAGAGCACAAGGAGATTAAGTGACTTACTTAGGGTCACACAATGGCTGAGCTGGGATTTGAACCGGGGACCTCCTGGTTATAAGCCCATTTTTTAACCATTGGCCCTCACAGCCTCCTATAATATATGTGATGAATGAGTATGAGATATTTGACCTTGTAGAAAATTCATGCTATCTGGAAAAGTGTCTAATCCAAGTTTGTTTAAATGAGAATTAACTGTATATATTACATTCATTTGTGAGATAGTTCTTAGTTGAAATAAATAGGATGTAAGGAAATGGATTTTGAAACCTTGGTTTGCTCTCCTTACAGAAGTATTATCTTTAGTCTAGAAAGAAAGATGGGGATGAACTTTTTCAGTCATTTTTTAAAGTTCTCAGCAAAATCTATGTTCAAAACAGAAAGCAGAAGGTACTTTTCCATCCAGAGTGGGCGGAATTGGCCAAAACTTGATGATCTAATACTTGAACATCTCTGCTGCATAGTGGAAAGTGTTTTTTGGACCCACAAGCCATTATATCACCAATCAATCAATGTGGGTGATTCAACATTTCCTCAGTAGAAATGTAAAAAAGGATCAACTCTTTCAAACACATCTATCCCCTTCACTCACTGTATCATAGATGTTTCTATTTTTCCAGTGGATCCAACTGAAGGTCACGATACCTTACCATATTTCCTACTCGAGGGTCTTGTTAACATTTTCACAAAAAGAATATGAGTAGGCAGTCTGAAGAACTGAACATTTCGCTGCAACCCCTGTGAAAGCCATGGGATGAGCTGGGAGGGGTGGTTCTCAGAGGAATGTAAAATAAACATTAGTTTAAAAAGTAAAGAAAACTAACTATAAAGTTAATAATTCACAGAACAACTGAAAATGTTCAACAGTACTCAAGCTTAGTGCTTTTAGCTGCCATTTAACAGCAACAATGACAGAGAAGCCAGTTTGCCTCAACGATTTTGAAGAACATGCAAAGAGAATTCTACCCAAAGCAGTGTACGATTATTATCGTTCTGGAGCAGACGCGCAGCAGACATTAGCAGATAATGTGGCAGCATTCTCCAGGTACATTCAAATATTAATAAAAACACTGACTCTATACATTTTGTGTTAATTGTTAATAAGACAAATTATTTGAACAATTAGGAGATATTCACTTCTTGTTTTATTTAAGACTACATTTAAATGCAATGGCTGCTCTCTAGGAAACTCATTCCAGATAAATTGTTTTGGTATACACATGTTTGCATTTCTTGATGAACATTATGTAATAAAAAGGCCTAGCCTGATTCCAAAGAAAATGCAGGAGATGGTAAAAAAATACTTTTCACTACAAACTATTTCAATTACAAATCAGGGTAATATCTATAAGCAAGCAAAGTAAGCATAGGCCAGATGACCACAATATTACATTTTTCACAAAGACATTTAAAAAGAAAAATTCATTTTTTGCAAGATAATTGTATATAACCACATCAAGTAGTATACTTACAGTATCTGGGTTAGTGTGTTTTTTTACAGTAAATTACTATGAGGAGCTTTTGACTACCCTGCAATATTTGTGTATTTCACAAACATTTACTGTAAAGGTATTGTAAAGTGCACAGGGGAAGGCAGCAGTAGGTGACGTAATCACAAACAGAGGCATAAGCCCGATATACACTCCTTGCAAAGGAGCCGGCTCTATTGTACAGTGCTATCGGTGTTATGCTTTAGTCCGACATGCCCCGGGTTTGCTCCTGCCCTCCGCCTGTGTGTGGATTGCCTTGCCCTGCGTGATACACCTGCCTGTGTTAAACTATTTTGCTACAGTATGTTCAGTTTATCAAGACAATAATTAAGGATATTACAAATGTAAATCTGAATGAGACTACCAAGACAAGGGGTAAGCAGCCTGAGTTAACAGGGCCACACATGCAGACAGATTTTTTTTCTTACTTTTAATTACAACAGCATTAAATCCATCTTAAACGGTAGACTGCTACAATATTTTTTTTTTTTTTCTTTTAGTAATTCTATTTCAGTACTTTATTGATACAAAATTAAAAACATTAAAAAAAAATCTTACTGATTCTCTTATAGATGTGACTACAACTCTAAAAATGTTTAGTTTGGAATATTCTGAAGCTAACCGGAGCAGACCATTCCAGGCCTTCTCAAACTTTAAGCCAAAATTCCTTAAATAATAATAATAATAATAATAATAATAATAATAATAATAATAATAATAATAATAATATATGTTATAGCAACACAAATAATAAACAAATTAATAAAGTTAGTGTGTGTAAATAGCGCATAACTTAATTGCATTCCAAACAAGCTTAGTAGGTTTTTTGAGTGACTGGCTAAAGTGTAACTTTGTTGTAAATAATACATTATTTGTAGATCTAGTGATCTATAATTGTGGTTAAAAAACAATGAGAGGTACGCATTTTAAATTAGATCTATTATTTATTTATCACCTTATGCAAGAGACAATTAGCTTTCCTGCTCTCGCTGTATATGTGATGGGCACTAAATAAAGCATTTATTTTATTGCATTCCTATGAGAAATTTAATTTAATTTAATGACAGTGTTATACTGCATAGAAAAAGGTTTTAGGCCTGTAAAATTAAAGGTTTGAATATCACTGTAATGTAACACTGAGACAATATTCTAATATTCTTTCATTTTGAAGTAGCTGGAAAGCAAACACTAATGTGTACCATAGTACGGTAATAAAAATATCTCAGGAGTAAAATAAACCTGGTGCCTGTCAAATGACCTATTAAAGAAATGGGAAAAACACTGTTTTGTACAGTGTCTTAGATATTTCAGACTCCATTTATGTATTGGTTTCCTTTCTCTGTTTGCCACCAAATACATTTCAAGCAATTCTTGTTTGAATATTCAAATATTTATCCCAGCATGAAACAGAGAAATAAAGCAGGTTAGAAATCACTTCTATATATTTTTTTTATATGTATCAATCCCCTAAAGTCTCACAAGACAAGATCATTGGGCTATCCTCTTTCTAAATTGAGCACATAGCTATTTCTATTGCCACTACTGTATAACCTGATGTGTGGTGTTTACAGTGGTTACAAATAACAAAAGCTGCCCATTGTACCCACCTAAAAGTTTCTTGTATAGGTTGCAATTAATGAATCACGCCCAATCATAGGATGAAGATGACCTTTTCATTTGATTCCACAAGGTGTCAGTAGAGGCTCATGTGAAACCTCAAATCCACATACAATATATTCATCCAAACCCTGTAATCTAATCTATAGTCCTGAAATTATCATTTCCTTTCTTATAATTTTTATTAAGCATCCATTTGGCCAGTTATTTTGACACCTGTGTTTGACAATACCATTTAACAACTTTGTTTGTTACATATTTTCATTACGAAAAGCAAAAAAGAGCACTATTGGAACCATATAAATTCTAATGTTAAAATTTGCTCCATCAATGCTAGGCTTTGCTCCATTCCATTCAAAATTATAAACTGCTGCCATTTTACACCATATAAACTATATAGGTCAAATCTAAAACTCAGACAGTAAAAATGGAACGTTAATACATATGCTTTGGGAATGCAGCAAATTACAAGGTTCTGGTCAAAGGTAATACAAATGAACTTTCATCTTTACCTTTAAATAAAAGACAGAAAAGAATGAGATTGTTTTTACTGTCTACTGCTAAACGCTGCATCCTAATGAGATATCTAAAAAGACATGGTGAGTTATTTATTTATTTGTAATATGTATTTTTGATATATGCATATATTTTCTTTTTTTGTTGTTGTTGATGAAATCATATATAAGTTGTACTTGCTATGAACATTGTTTTACTGTTATATTATGTGTAAGAGCACTACTAAACTCCTTAATAAAGTTTTATTCTGAAAACTAAAAGAAGAAAAGAGCACTGAACTGACATTCTTACTTATCAGTGAGGTGAAATGATGTCATATGTGCAGGCCACCCAAGTGACATTAAAACCTGTAGAAGCGCAACAGTCATTGCAAAACCCACAAAATAAAATAAAAACAAAATACATGTAAGATTCGATTTAAGGTCAATCTTGGCTGGTTCCCGGCCTCAGTGTAGCACAAGACTTGAGTCCTCTACGTCTGTGCAGTTATGTATATGTGGATATGTTGTGATGGCCGTGAGGAAATATTCCTGATCACTAAATGTTATTTTACCCATTCCGGCTTTAAAGATTTTAAGATAATGTGTATTTTTGTTTTACAGATGGAGGCTGTATCCTCGGGTGCTCAGGGATGTGTCTCAGATAGATCTGTCAGTGTCAGTCCTGGGACAGAGAATCAGTATGCCTGTCTGTGTCGCTGCCACTGCCATGCAACGAATGGCACATCCCGATGGAGAAACTGCAACTGTGAGAGGTAGTTCTTTAAAATGGGGTTGACTAATGTTTTTGTCTGGTTTATGAAATATTGTATTAAATATCCCATTTTTGCCAAATATGCTGTGCGTCACACATGCAACTTCAGTGGTCTACTGGTATTCTAAAAATGCTCTGTTATATTCTGAATATCCCCTCTGTTTCCATGGTTCCTGGAAGATGTGCCTCTGGATGTAAACATTTTTGTTTTAAGTATTTTTTCAGCTTTACTAGCTTATAAAATGGTATTCTTGCAAGGCTAAATTGATACAACAAATGATTTGCCACTGTTTATGGCAATTTGCTCCTTCTTGATAAATGTTTACTTTGTTAACATTAGTGATGCACTGTAAAGCAGGAGAAGTTACATCATTGGGTTTTTTTATGGATCAGCCACCAGGTGGTGTTCTGGTACTTTGCAAGATGGTAGGAGGCTTATTGAAAACATATAAACCTTTGCATACATCACACAAAACAAATGCCATACAAAGTCCTACAGTGTCAGCTGTGCTCAAAGGCTACCCAGTAAGTACTATTATTTATATTTTCTGAGAATTGAGAAAACAAAATCCAGTATTTAAACACAGTTTTATCATGTTTAACTTGTTGGGAGCACATATTCTAGGCTAATAACTTTTAACAAATATTTTTCATAAATATCAATGCACAGTTAGATTCTCAAACTCCCTGTACCTATATTATGGGATGAAGTGTATTTGTTTACTGGGTCTGTTTCCAGACACAACACACAAATACTGCAGATGGTAAATAAGCTCTTGCTGTATGTTGTTAATGTATGCCTGCTAACACTTCATGTATGGCCAGTTTCAGGATACATATTTCAGTATACAACAAAAGCTTACTCAGTAACTTATTATAGGAACAGCAGAGATTTTATGTGCTGTTTGCATGCATATTAAATCATTATTTCCAGCTAGTTCTATTAGTGCATTGAAATTAAATGCATATTTTTTCACCTTTTTATAAGCAGTAACTGAAATTGCTTCACTATTCATGATTATTATAATAGGGTCCATTTTATGCTTACAGAGGCCTGTAATGTTTTTGGACCAATACATTTTTGAAATGTCCGTTCTTTCTTTTGGTGTTAACATACACAATCATGCCAGCACCAAAAACTACAGTATTAGTAAGAAAAGCTTGTTCTTATTAATTGAACAGATGAAAACAGTGTGAAAATGTTAACTGTTCCAATTCCTGTAGAAGCCCAGAGAGAGAAAACAATAAATTCCAATACATCCAAACCTCTTGTACTTGCAATTATATAATTTGAAATATAATTTTAATAATTGCAATTTGTGGTCATCATTTTCTGTTTTCTATGTGACCAGATGCTATAAATAGAACCTTTAGTGCATTTTTCATTTCCCTTTCCTGTAAAGGTATTCACAGTTATTTCATGGGACACCTGCAAAGGCGAAAGAGGAAAGGAGTGCTTGTGGGATTTGGGTGACAGTGTTAGTGACAAAGTCAAACAGACAGGACAAGTACCCTACTCTGAAGGACCACTAGCTGCTTGAGCGGTTGTGGCAAGTAGGGGACGACATGGATGGAGGACCCGTCCTGGAAGCTTGCCTGGTGGTAGGGAGACCAGGCTACCCCGGGGGGTACAGAAAGGTACCCGGACCTGGAAAGGAAAAAGATCTAGACAGGTCTCGTCCGTAGAACCGACCTCCATCAGGCGTGAGCCCCAAAGTGAGGGCCAGGCACCCGCTGGATGCCCGCGGAACCTGCAGGAAAATGAGAGAAGGTTAAGAGAATGGCATATAGATTAGAGCCTCGCTGAGGCTAAAGGGCTAAAGCGCACAAGCTGCAAAAGAATAGATGTGGCTGGGAGTCCCCTCTGACCTATGAGGAACCTGAATCACTCCCCCCTCCCCCCCACCACAAACGCTCCCCGCACCAGTGGGACAGGAAAGAACCGTATGCCGCACACATAAACGTGAACTGGAAAACAAAAAGGACATGGAGAGGTTAGTAGGGACAGACTGTGGATTGCAGGCTGTCCACGCTGTGGAGAGGAAACCCCCCCCCCCCCCCCCCCCAGCAGAAGGAAACCTCTGGTGGACTTGGCGGAGAGGGATCCCCCACTCTGGGCATGCTAACCAAGGATTGTTGGGCAGCTGCAATGTCTGAAGAAGTAGTCCTGATATAGGTCTCTACGGCAGAAGACCAACGTCCCAGGGATTTCATTGTGCATTGATTAACCCCTGCTCGTGCACCTGAGGTGGCAGCTCCGATCCGGAATGAATGAGGAGAATAGAACTGGGAAGGAAATCCGGCTCTTGTCAGGAGGGAGGAGAGGTGGGAAGAGAACCAGTTTCTAGAGATAATAGAACCTGAGTCGTCTGAGAACAGAGGATCTGAGGGAAGACAGCTCTTGGTTGCAAGATAGTAGGTTAAAGCAGAGCTGGGGCAGAGAGGAATGAATCTTTGACCTCAATGGAGTTGATCCACCTTGGAGGACCTCAGGATAAGGATAAAGTGATCAATGGGAAGCTGGGATAGGTCAGAGCTTCGCAAGCCAAGCTCTGGAAAGCTGGATGGAGAAAGAGCCGAGAATTCCGAACAACAAAGGAAGCCGAAGAAAGCATAGACACAGCACCTTCATGTTGGGGTCATCCGATGGATTAAAGCAGCCGTTCCTGAGCGAGAAGATTAGAAGTCGAAGGACGGTTGAGGATATTGGTAGCCTGGAAGGCACGGCTGCTGGGAGAGCTCTTTCCATGCTGCGGAAAGTCAGGCGCATAGCCAGGACGGACAGGAGCTGTGGAGCAGGGATGGACGAAAGACGGAACTGATGTTGAATGCTGGAGATGTAGGATAAAGGGAGGAGGTTTGAGGAGATCTGTAAGTAGGTAATGAATGCGAGGCAGTGGTCTAGGTTGCTGACTGAATAAAACATCCGGTTCTGGGTGAAGAATAGGAGGAATGTTGATCAGGTGGTGGAGCAGGCGGACCGGGTGGAAAGAGCTACAGCCTCAGACATGAACTGTCGTGTGTTGCAGAGGAGACTAGAGAGAGTTCAAATGAATGTCATGTCCTTGAAGGGGGAAGGAGGGGGGGGGCGGGGGACGAGAGTCTGCGTTGGGAACCAGGCTCCGGAACTTGAGGACCAATTGCTCCTTTAATGCGGCTAACGTCACTTCCAAGTACTGTTCCTTAGAGTAGCTATCCAGCATTCTTTCCTCACTGGGATGACAGTGAAGACGTGTCTTGGTCTGCTACCAAAGCTTCTTGCATCAAGTATAACTGTTTCAAGTTCAGCATATGTAGCTCTTGCAATCCAGCGAGAGCAGCGTGTAGCCTTTCCCAAACCTGCAGCGGTCTATCACCACCGTCACAGATAAGTGCAGATCCGGAGCCTAGTTTTCTCTTCTGCATGTCTGTCGAAGACCTAGGAACATGACATTTTTTTTTTTTTGAGGGGTGGATACAGAAAACTGCAGCGGCAGTTGATGTTCTTACTAAAGCTACTTGTTGATCTGTATTGAAGATGAGCAGATGGAACTACATTCATTGAGTATTCCAGTGTTGCAGCAAGGAGTACCACATCCTGATGTCCAGAGATGAGATGCCAAACATCCTATGTGTTGGTTAATACAGGATCGATCAGTGGTTTGCTACTGTCATGCCTGCTTGGAATGGAAAAGGTGAACTCACATTCAGAGATTTGGGTTTCACAACTCCAGTCATTCTCCTAATAGTGGAACTCCTTAACTCATAATCAAGACAGATTCCAGTCTCGTACCGCATCTCTCACCATGTATTAATGTTGTCGTATTTGAGAGGATGAGCAGACATGCTAGATGGGAATTAGCGTTAGCCTTGACTGTGGAAATGGCTGCCATGATCAGAGTATGGAGGAAAGCTGGAGTGTTAAAAGCTCTGGCAGGGGCTTTCTTACTTCTGAAAGATATATATATATATATATATATATATATATATATATATATATATATATATATATATATATATATATATATATATATATATATAGTTGAGGCAAGAGAGAAAGAATGCATGATATGAATGTTCTGACTTGGAATAATGCAAATTGTGAAATTGAAGTGTCCGAAGGGAGATAACCAGTTGGGTTTAGAGATTGAAAATACTTGGAAGTTGATAATGAGTTGTCAAATGTACTCCAGGATTTGTCGTGTGGGAGGCTGGTTTCGGATTGTCGGTGACCCAGGTGATTCCGAGGAAGGCACAATTAAGAGCATCTAAAATAGTCGCTTTTGAGAGCTAAGCGCCGTAGCCAACTGCTTTGACTGATTAATAGTGTCCGGCGTTGAGACCAGAGGAACTGCCCACCAGGGCGAAAAGATCAATGATTAGACACTTCCCGATATTTTGTGGGTTATTTTTTTTATATTTATTTAGTGGCGAGGAGCAGGTCTGTGTGCTGTGTAAAGGTTTGTATTAAGTAGTTGGTCCATCTGAGAAATATAAAGATATTTTGAGGAGAATCCGACGTGGAGGTTCCTGGAGCGCATGAAATCCAACCAAAACGAAAGACAAGAGCAGGAAATAGTGCACAACTTAAATAGGGAAGAGAGAGAGATTGACAGATGATACAGCCAGAGGGGATCCCCGGCACTGCGCAACCCCCACCCAGAAACCGGAGAGAGCACAATGCCAGTTACTAGAAGCAGCTGGGACAGCTGCTGATTCAACCCTGCCCGAAAGCGGATATACTGAAAATGCGGCCGCTAACTTTCCCCCAACTGAATACGATCAGAAAGGACAGAACGGTGTGGTCTTGGGATAACTGGCTGAAAGAGAGAGGAAAGCAGGTGAATGCCTTTTAGATGTCCCCTGAACTACATTTTAACCCCCCCTCTCCCCTCCCACATGCACAAAGACACTACACAAAAAGGCTTTGAACTTAACGTTAATATATATATATATATATATATATATATATATATATATATATATATATATATATATATATATATATATATAATGTTCAACAAAGTACAAAGATATCCAATGTTGCCACATTAGTATTATTATAGGAACTGTTGATTATATATATATATATATATATATATATATATATATATATATATATATATATATATATATATATATATATGAAAATTCTTCTTTGTCAATTACCCTAAGGACCTTTGTGTAAACATATGAATTTGACAGTATGAAGTGAAAAAAAAAATTCTAAAAACAAAATACATGTTTGATACCTCAGAAGAACAAACCTTCCCTTGTTATCTGCAGCCCAAAACTTGAGGCACAGAAAACTGATGCTTTCCATCCGTCCATCTGCCTTTCACACTCCATAACTCACGAACTAAGTAGGTTATGGAAGTCATTGTCACACACGAAAACTAAGGCATATGCAGTATAATTTTGTAGAAATTAACAGTTAGGTATGAACTTGGTCCCTATTGTGTGTGAAGTAAATCCGTGAATAGTAAATCCGTCTATAGAAGAAGTAGCACCTGACCCGACAGCCTTCGCTGGTTAAAGCTTTACATCTACAAAGAGGGAGAGAGCCCCTGATATTGCAAGCAGTGTTATGTAACAATGTACAAGAAATAACAATATAACACATCTAAATTGAAAAGTGTGACATGGATAGAATCAGTGTTCTATAAAAGTACAGTATCTATTATGACTTATGTTAAGTAATATTATAATTTTAAGTTATACATTTCATTTAACTGTCTGACATGTCTGTCTGTTTGTAACCCTCTGCATGGTGAACACTCATACTGCCTTGATTTTGTACCAGTTTGCACCAAACTTTTATTTTGTTATTCATTCCTAGCCTCCTATATACATGTTGAATAGCATTTGACTAACATCTGTAACTTACTATTACCATCTGTATTCGCCAGCAGTGGTTTTCATATAAGGTAATGGCTGCAGATACTGGAATACATGATTCTAGTTAAAGTTTATATTAGTAAATTCACCTGGTAATTTTGAAGTTGCTTTCATTGTTCTTATACTGTACATTTACTGTGATTGACCATGCTTTTTTGCATACAACAATGCTTTCATAAAATATACCTTGTAATGCCTTTCCTGTGGCTTATTAATCTATGGCCTGCACATTAGGAAACTTTGGCTGGTAGCAATATGAACAAGACTAACTTAAAAAGTAAGGTTCTGTACTGTATATAGGTGCCTGGACAAACGCTAGACAGTGTGCATGTGTTTGTGTGTAAATGAAGTGGCGAGCGGTCATATATGATGATTCCTTTAAAGCAGATATTATAAACTCTGGGACCAGGGCTCCCCCTACATCTTTGTTTGTGCTGTCACTTAAAGAGCAGTTTTTCAAACAGTTCACTCACATTCTGCCTTTATCCTGTTTCAGCATTGGTACTAATACAGTAACCATTGTCATTTAACTTTTCAGTAATTAAAATAATTTCATTCATGCGTTGGCCATGTTGACATTTTATATGTATTATAACTTTATTGTGTTTTTTTTAACCAAAATAAAGAGGGAACATTGTAAAGATGGACAGTCGCTGTATGAAAATATTGTATTAATTTAGTATCCAACTTTTTCACAGGCTAATATCTCTAAGACCACTTCAGATACTTTGCATTTCCAGTGTATGGAAACAGTCATATTGTGGTCATGTGACTTTTTGGTTCCAGGTGATAAGACCTAATGCTTTGAGATACTCACTTCATACTCAATACACAACTGTATTCTTTGATTTTGTAGGTCAAGTTTGGTTGTGGGTATCAAACCTAGACCCTTTCCTGTCAATAAGTTTACAACACTGCTGTTGCTTTATATCTCAGACCATGTGAGATAATGACATTATATTTGCAAAGTTCTATTAACATGTCATGGTGAAATTTACATTCACCTTTCATAATATAACTGCCATTTTCAGATCATATAAGTTTCTGGGGTATAGAGACAGTATACTTTATTGACTCATTGGGGTCTAGTTTAATGATCTAAACATTGACAAATCTAAATTAGATTTAGCCTGTCTCCGGCAAAGAGAACACCCCTCGCGTAACAAGCGATGTGTCCTTATAGGCGAAGTAGAGCGACCAGAATTATTCCGGGTTTAAAAGGCATGTCATATGCAGACAGGCTAAAAGAATTGAATCTGTTCAGTCTTGAACAAAGACGACTATGCGGCGATCTGATTCAAGCATTCAAAATTCTAAAAGGTATTGACAGTGTCGATCCAATTCACTTTTTCCCTACCTGAAAAAATAAACAAGGACCAGGGGTCACAAATGGAGATTAGACAAAGGGGCATTCAGAACAGAAAATAGGAGGCACTTTTTTACACAGAGAATTGTGGAAGTCTGGAACCAACTCCCCAGTAATGTTGTTGAAGCTGACACCCTGGGATTTTTCAAGAAGCTGTTTGATGAGATTCTGGGCTCAATAAGCTACTAAAAACCAAACGAGCAAGATGGGCTGAAACTTTCTTATGTTCTAAGTGTTTTCTAAGACGGAGTTAGCCACCAGACACAATATGAATCAATACAATAATAAATACACATGTATTACTTGTCATGACGCATCTGCATCAATATATGAAATGAACTGAATAAGTAAAAGCAAATCAATAGGCAAGTGTATGTAAATAAACTATAATAATAAAGTAACGGACAAACTAATGTTCATAAAACTAAAGCAAAACAACATGTTCAAAAAAGCTTAAATTGCTATGTACTAGGAAATTAGCTGGCAGGTGTGTTTCGGGCTATCACAATGGCAGAGGCAAAACTAATGGCTGTTACTTAGGGTTAACTTAATGTTAATAAATTAACTGTCAAACTAAATTAACACAGCACCCCTACACATGTTACAAAATACAGCAGCAATATACAAAACATGCACATTATTTAAAAGAATGGTGAAGCACCTAACCAAAACGGGAAACACCAAATCACTATCAGTGCCAAGAAGGTGTTCTTTTAAGCCAAGTTCCTGTACCTTTAGGTGGAGCATTTGCAATGGTTGAACTATTCTGTTATGAGGTGTTCCTATAAAAGGAGACTACCGTACCACATTACCTCTATATTAATATGGTTTTGCCCCAGGGGTGATTTATTGATCAACTTACTACATATCATTACTACATACAATACAAATACAAAAAGGGATATACATTTTAGGTGTTAACAGTGCATTTACAGTTGGCACACAGCTGTATTCTGTACTTCAGAAAAGTTCCATTTAAGGTGTTGACCAGTAAAAATTCACCTGTTTTCTTCTAAGACATGGTCATATTAATGATACAGATATTTTCACATTTAACTTTCTTTACAAACAGATATGCCGTTGTTTTGGTTAACTAGTTTTATAATTTTGTGATCTTAGGATACCATATCCCTGGTAATTAAAAGAAACAGTAAAGTGCATGATATGTTTACATTTGGTATTGGATCTTAATCTGTTTTGTCATTTTGCAGCATGCCAGTCGGCTGGTACTGGAATGATGATCAGCTCCTGGGCCACCTCCTCTATAGAAGAAGTTGCAGAGTCAGCACCTGACAGCCTTCGCTGGTTACAGCTTTACATCTACAAAGACAGAGAACTGACCAAGTCTCTGGTATTACGAGCGGAGAAGGCAGGGTATAAAGGGATCTTTGTCACTGTGGATACACCATACTTAGGGAAGCGGCAAAATGATGTGCGCAACAGATTTATGCTTCCTTCTCATCTCAGGTACATTCCAAAAACCTTACCAGTTGTGTTGCCAATGCCTTAAGGACTCTCTAGAATACAAAAATGATATTTTGTAGAAACCAGCATGACCAGTTGAAAACTAGCAAAATATGGTCTCTGATCAGGATAAACTTGTGCTGGTTAGATCTAGAATCTCCAACAGGGCATCCGTTTTAAAATTTGTAAATAAACATATCCAGGTGTAATTGTTAATTTCCTTTTCGATTGGCCAACATGCAGTTGCTGAAAATGGCCAGGATTTTCCACTTTACCTATTAAGGTGTAGAAAATTCCACTTAAAAATAGGGCCCACTTTCACTTTGACTTGTATGACTACTTCATGTGGTATAAACAACACAGCAGTTTCTTATGCAATATTTTGCATATGGTGTTAAACAGTGGGCAACCTGTGATGTACAGTAGAGCTGTAGTTTAAAAAAAAAAAATTGTGAAGAAGTGATTTACACCTTTCCTGTTATAAGAATATCAGAATAGAGGAGCAAAAAAGTGTTTTCATGAGGATTCCCGCTGATTTACTAAAGCTCTCAGAGTAATAAATTGAACACACAAACCTTGTCTGGAATCGTACTTGTTTGGAATATAAACCAAACTGAACATCTGCAGAATTGTTTACTGTATTTATGGAAATACAGAAAACCTGCTGAACATAGAAGCTCACATCACATATTATTGGGTACTGTGGAGTTTGGTTCAAATCTTACCAGAATATCTGTACATTTACTGGTAAATGCAGCATTTATTATAAATAAAACTCCTCACCTGTCCATTAGCATCAGGCAATATCTAAAATTCCCATTTTATCAGATTAACTCAACTCTCCTCTGCTCTGTTCTAATTCTCCTTGATCTTGCTGCTGCCTTTGAGCCAGTCGACCATTCTATTCTCCTGTCCTCCCTCGCTGATGTGGGACTCTCCGGCACTGCTCTTGCCTGGTTCCCCAACTTCTCCAATCATATGTACCGGGTGTCCTGACGTGCCACAATGAAATCGCTGGAAATTGGGCACATTTTGTGTTTTTCCGGGTGTGTGGTGTAAAACCGAGGTCCCAGCAGTTGTTGTTTATCTCCTAGTACAGCGCCAATGGGGCGTTTCAGTAGCCGAAAGCGAAAGACTGGCAGTAACGTTTCCCATGTTATGTGTTTCTGGGAGCTCATTAAATTACCCCTTGCATGTTTAAATTAGTTACAAATAAAATAACAATTTCTTTGTGTACTTGCAACATTTTTATTAAATATGCATTCACTTTTTAAACAATGAAAATATGCACGTTTCACATGATCGAGAACTGCATGTGATGACACTTGTCTTCATCCGTTTGCATGTGAAATAAAAGGCACACATACACTTGTTAATTGTTACATTTAGACCGTTACACAAAAATAAACAACGGCTGGAAAATGAAGAAATATTTGATACTATTTTTGTACTTTTAACTAAGTAAAAATAACAAGCTTCTTTTATTATTGTCTACAAATCCTGAACTGTCCGTTGTGTAGTGAATGGTCTAATCGACACTGCACTAGTACACAGTATCCAAATTGCTATCCAGATGTGGCAGCATATATGTGTTGTTGTACTTATTATAGGGATGCATTTTGGCATTTGGTGTCATATAACCTAACGCGATGAACTTATTGGTTGTCGAGTTCCTGTGAGCGGAATCGCACTGCAACATATTTAACATATTGATTGAAATCGCATCGCAAAGCATAACACACTGTCTGATGCGACTGAAAAATCGTGTCTCTATTGATTGCATCGGGCAGAGTGTCCAGGGCTTTAGTTACTTTGGATTTTAACCCTATAATGTCCAAACAGAAAGAAAAAAATGTGCACTATTAAATAAAAAAAAAAAAAAAAAAAAAAAAAAAAAAAAAAAAAAAAAAAACACTATTAGTTGAATAATTGGTTCAATTAATCTGTTAAACGGAACAGCCCTAATATGAAAGTAGTATTCCTATAAATCAATTTCTAAACGTTCTATAACACCAATGGTTTTTTTGCTCAGAACCTTATGAGTAGCATGAACCTCTAAACCTTACAGGTATCTTTCTCTTGGCTTCTGATATGAACGTTATAACGTGGCAACATCTGTGTAATTTTTTTTTTTTTTTTTTTTTTTTTTTTTCAGGATGGCCAACTTTAAGTCTCCCGATATGTCTTTTTCTTCAAAGAACGGTTATGGAGAAGATAGTGGGCTTGCTGTATATGTGGCCCAGGCTATTGACCCCACTCTGAAGTGGGAAGACATTGCATGGCTGAAAAAACTGACTAAGCTTCCAATTGTTGTCAAAGGCATTCTGAGAGGTCAGTATTTGAGTCAAATTAAATCTGATGGACTGAATTTCTGGTTCCAAAAGTAGCAAACAAACCAAAGACAGGATGTTTTCATCATCTAAAGTTTAAGATGCATAGAAAGCATATATTTGTGGGAGACTGTCAATCAAACAAATGTACATTGCTGCCCCAGACCCCACTTAATGATTGGCACCCTCTGTTAAATGAATATCTAAGGGTGGCTGTGCTGAAGTTTTCCATTAATGCCAGTAAAAAGCATGGTTACTGTTCTGAGAATTCTGTAGAAAAAATGTTAAGAAAATACAAAATACTGTGTACAGTAGCATGCACTTTCAATTATAGTTTTTACTTGCTTGAAAACTTTCCATTAAGGACAGCCAAGCTTTTTTTTTTTCCATTTCCTGGAAAAGCAGGGATGAATAAAACGTGTCATCGTATTGCCTTTATCAGGTACATGATGGTGCTGCTCAAGTCCAGTACTGTTAAGCTGAGCTATACTTTCCTTTTTCTCTAATTTCTGCCTGTCAGGAAATAATAGCCTTTGGAAATGGATATTTCATCCTTAAATATTGAAAATGTTCAAAAGACCCTGCAGACAAAACAGCTACTGTAGTACAACTACTATTACATAGCAATACAGGCTGCCAGCAGCAGTATTTTACCTTTCACTGTTTACTGTGAACTTTCTGAGTAGCTGAAGAAGGGAAATGAAAAACACACTTATTCAGTTTAATTTAGGAATTATGTAACATGGTTATAAAAACATACATTTTCCAGAGATCCAGTTCTGGGCAGCTTCTGTAAGTAACTGACCAATTGCAGTTAATGCTAAATGCAAATTACATGCTGCTACATGGTGCTTTTCTTAATTTTCCTAATTTTATCCAACTGTAATGACATCACCATGATGCTATGTCAAAAGTGACACGGTTGTGTTTTACCGTACGTAAGATTAAAAGATGTTCAATGGCATTGGGTAACAGGCATCAACTGCAGTTTTTTTTTTCTTCTTTTTGTGTTGACTCATTTGGTAACTCACATGATTAAAAAAATATTTTCACAGATGTGATGTCCTTGATGATAATTCCTGAAACGCTAAATCTTTCTGTCTTTCAGCTGATGATGCTCAGGAGGCTGTTAAATATGGTGTTGATGGAATACTGGTGTCAAACCATGGGGCACGGCAGCTGGATTGTGTGCCAGCAACTGTAAGTGTTGTGAAACCACAGAAAAAAAACTCATTTACAAGAGTGAGCATTCAGTCAGCAGTGCAGGCAATGTATTTACACCCAGACCTGTACTTTACTTGATGTTTTCTTTTAAGGTTTTCAGGTTTGCGCTCATCTGCTAGACAAATTCTGGCAAATCCCTTGATCCGCTGCATTTAGTCCTACCTTTGTGTTACTTGCATTGCAAACAAAAAAGCAAAAGCAATTAAAATTGGTTAAAAGCCAGTCACTTTTATTTTGTACAATTATCTGGACCAAGTCATGAAAGAGAAATATGCAGGATGTGATGCAAAGTTATCCAAATATTAATTATTATTATTTGCTCTTAAAAACAATAAACCAGTTGGACCACCTACATGTGCTGTAAGTCAATGTCTGAAAAGCTTGAACAGCAATAAGGAGAAACATAAATCTCTCTAATATAAAACTTGTTTGTGTGTGTGTGTGTTTTACTCTGTCTGATTAGATTGATGTCCTCTCGGAAATAGTAGAGGCAGTTGAAGGGAGAGCTGAAGTTTTTCTGGATGGAGGGGTGCGTAAAGGCACAGATGTCATTAAAGCATTGGCACTGGGTGCTAAAGCAGTGTTTGTTGGACGCCCTGTCCTATGGGGGCTGGCCTACCAGGTATTATGTCAACCAAGCTTAAACAATATATGATAACTGAAGTTTCAAAACATGACCTTATACTTGAACAGTTAAGCCTGATAAGATGTTTGGTAGTATCAGTTTTATTGTGATTTTTTTTTTTTTTTATATCAGTTTTTTATTTGGAAATGGGAAATACAATACAATAAAACAAAACAACAAAACATTCCCGTTTTCACCCCTTCCACTCCACCTCCCCTTCTCCCCAGGTGGCAAACCCCCTCCCACCCCCTCCTCCCTACACAAGATCCTGAGAATTCACATCAGACATTGACAGCTGAGGACTGGTTTATCACCAATTTAATGTTATCTACAGGCCACGCCCCAGGCCTGTACAGTCCCCTCCCTGGCCCCATAAACCCGAGCGATAGAAAGCTCCATATAAATAATGTCAAGGAATGCAAGGGTGCATTGATGCCAGGGCAGGGAATGCAGAGGCTGCCAGCACAGGGCTATCATTTTCTTAGTTAAGTCCAGCGAGCCAAATTCGTTTTTGCCATGGAGACAGATCCAGTGATGAATCATCATTTAACAAAAGGACTAAAGGGGAACAAGGAATAGTTTTCCCAAGTATATTTGAGAACTTTGAACATGCTCTATCCCAGAATGCAGCCACATCTGGACATTCCCAAATCATATGAAAAAAGTGCCCATTGCACCCTGAGGACAAAGCACATACAATGGGGTATTAGTGAGTTTCATTTGGAATCGTCTCCGAGGGGTTAGATACAGTGGCTTTCAAAAGTATTCACCCCCCTTTTCCGCATTATATTGTGTTACAACATGGAATCAAAATGTATTAGGAGTTTTTGCCACTGATCAACACAAAAAAAGTCCATAATGTCAAACTGAAAAATAAAATCTACAAATTGTTCTAAATTAGTTAAAAATGCAAAACAGAAAATAATTGATGCATTAGTATTCACCCCCTTGTCAATATTTGGTAGAGGCACGTTTTGCAGCAATTACAGCCATGAGTCTATTTGGATAAGTCTCTACCAGCTTTGCACATCTGGACACTGCAATTTTTTCCCATTCTTTACAAAATTGCTCAAGGTCCCTCAAGTTGGATGGGGACCTTTGGTGAACAGCAATTTTCAACTCTTTCCACATATTCTCAATTGGACTGAGGTCCGGGCTTTGACTGGGCCACTCCAAGACATTGATCTTTTTGTTTTTAAGCCACTCCAGTGTGGTTTTGGCTGTATGTTTGGGGTCATTGTCCTGCTGGAAGATGAGTCTTCTCCCGAGTACCAGGTTTCTTGCAGACTTCAGCAGGTTTTCATCCAGGATTTCTCTGTACTTTGCTGCATCCATTTTGCCCTCTATCTTCACGAGCTTTCCAGGCCCTGAGCCAGAGAAGCATCCCCATAGCATGATGCTGCCGCCACCTTGCTTCAAGGTAGGGATGGTGTTTTCAGGATGTTGTGCGGTGCTAGGCTTGCGCCAAACATAGTGTTTAGCATTGAGGCCAAAAAGCTCTATTTTGGTCTCATCAGACCATAGAATCTTCTTCCACTTGGTCTCAGAGTATCCCAAATGCCTTCTGGAAAACTCTAGCCAAGATTTGATGTGAGTATTTTTCAACAATGGCTTTCTTTTTGCCACTCTCCCATAAAGGACAGTTTTGTGAAGCACCCTGGCTATTGTTGCCATATGCACAGTGTCTCCCAGCTCAGAATACTTTTGAGAGCCACTGTATATTCTGTGAATAAAATTGAAATGGATCAGCTGGTGATTACGGTTTTTGGAAGCACAGTATAGATTATCCCAAACAGTATCCCAGCAAATGTCCACATTTGGTAAATAATTTCTTAATTGTTGATGTAACCATTTTAACCCCAAATTTAGAAATATGTTAACCTTTTTTTGCACTCCTTCTTGCCTTATTAACAGGGAGAAAATGGAGTGAATGAAGTTCTTCAGTTGCTTAGACAAGAACTTATCTTGGCAGTCGCTCTTACTGGTAAGCTTTCTGGCTTTTCCATTTGCCGTTTTCAAACTGCAATGATTTCTTATTACTTATCACCTGTGAGAGGCCTCAGAATGATACACAGTCAGGTTTCAAAGAAAAGGTGCAACCATGCTGATTTACACACTGTCAAAAACTGCACAAAAACAAAAATTTTGTCACTATAAAACACACTATTTACAATTGACAGGTCCTGAGAGGAGATATTAATAATAAGTACTAGTCCTTTAAATACCACAGTCCCGTGCTTGACCAGTCATCAGCAGCCGTAAGGCAGGAAACAGCTCTGCTTAGTCTGACAACAAAAAAACACAGAAAAGTTAGAGAGGCTGCCCCTTTTGTACACCTTGGCTCCGCCCTGTCCCTGATTACCTGGGCTTGGAACCAGGTGTACCTCGTTCCCCTCCAGCAGCCTCTTAGCAGGCTGACTCCTAGAGAATATTAACCCTGTAGCTGCCAGTGCTTGCTGGTGGGAGGTGAGCTTTTCAGTGCAGGAACTCCAACAGTGAGTTTCATTTGGAATTGTCTCTGAGGGGTTAGATACAGTAGCTCTCAAAAGTATTCACCCCCCTTTTCTACATTATATTGTGTTACAACATGGAATCAAAATGTATTTAAATTAGGAGTTTTTGCCACTGATCACCACCATTTCTGCCTCTACAGCCTGTTTAACAATTTAGTTTAACTTTATAATATATTAAAAAGTCATAGATCTGAAAGTTTAGTAACTTGAATTTTTTGGTTACATTTAGTGACCACTGCTAGACAGGTTAAAGCTTTGAGACTAGGCCAAGTATTTATAAAAAGTAAAAAGAGGGCAGTCTTCTCATAAACAATAATCATACTCATTGCAGTGCTCCCTCATATTAGGCAGCCCTTTATGCTGCAAAACTATTTATAAGTTGGTATTGGTCAGGGCACCCATTTGCCACATAATGACACTCCACTACTTTTTGTTAGAAGGCAGAATACACATATAACTCACTTAACAGTTGCCCCTTACTATAGCATCATAGGAGGCTGTGTGGTCCAGTGGTTAAAAAAAAAAAAGGTTTGTAACCAGGAGATCCCTGGTTCAAATCCCAGTTCGGCCACTGACTCATTGTGTGACCCTGAGCAAGTCACTTAACCATCTTGTGCTCTGTCTTTCAGGTGAGACATTGTTGCAAGTGACTCTGCAGCTGATGCATAGTTCACACACCCTAGCCTTGTATCTTGTAAAGTGCTTTGTGGTGGTGGTCCACTATGAAAGGCGCTATATAGAGATTATTATTATTATAAACAGCATAACTGTAGTTCAGAACAACTGTAGTGCTGGGGCTAAGCTGGATCCAAAAGTTTTTTTTTTTCTTTTTTTTTTTTTTTTTTTTTTAATAGCACAATTATTTCCAGCAATGAATGGTCTACTGTATTATAAAAAGAACACAACCTTCTGTTTCATTTGTTTTTTTAACTTAATGTACTTTGTGTTTATGAAGGAGAACTGCTGTATTATAACACTGATCCATAATCCCTCACTCAAAATTGTTGACCATCATGCATTTTTCTGGGTGAAGTCATCAGTGATTTAGACCAGAGCTTTTATGAGGTTATACTTTACATGTCTGAGTAACTTTACTTTGTTAGTTATTAAATTCCAGATTTGCAAAATTCACATTATTTAGTGTCTGTACCAATAATGGTGTAACTCTAAAGTAAACCCAGATGGCCCCAGACCAGTTCTTGGTATTACTGCCATGGAATTTGGCACACTTCACTCTATTATAAGAGAACGGGGACTGAAACAACATTGAAGCTGAATTGCCTTGTCATTCCTGTAGTGTGGTTTCTTCCAAGTCACAGGATAGACACATTAGCCAAGCTATTTGGAGGTTCCTTGCATTACATGTGCCTGAGACAAGCCTGTAGAGACCCAGTTATTCTAAGTGCCTTTGATCTCCCTTCTTTGTAACTGTTACAATGACTTATGTCAGTATGTCAAGCTGATTTGGTTTCATGGTGTTTAACTCCTTTTTTTTAGGATGTCGCACAGTGAATGAAATTGACAAGTCCATTGTGAGGAAATTTCCTTCATTTGCTTCAAGGATCTAGGACAAGGAATGCATTTTTTACAGAAATTCTGTACAGAGTACATAATACATTATTGAGCTTCAATGTAGCTAATGTTCTGTACATACAAGTGTTCTGTACACTGTCAAACACTTAAGTATAAACCTATTGAAACACAAGAATGGGAATGGACCTATTCAAAGATTGAAATATATACTGTAATAAAATTATGGAGATAAACAAACAACAATTGCCTTGCATTGAAAACTCATCATTTGTTCAAACAAGCTTCAACATGTTCCACTACTTTCAAAATAAAAATATGTTTGCTTTCATAGAAATCTTCTTGTGCCTCTTCTGTTTGCCAACATTCAGTTTTTTACTGATCTGTGATCAATAGTATTTATTTTACTTAGGCCCGCACTCCACATTGAAATGTTTTAAATATTATTTTTACTTGCTGGTCATTTGGATAAGAACGCCTATTTGAGAATAGGCGCTAATTGGCCACTTTGAAATCACTGATGGAGAACTTCTTGGGTTTTATATATATAAAGATATATATAGATATAGATTCACTCAGATCTTTTACAGTGGTTGAATTCTGATCTCCACACTGAAATTCTTAAAGTTGAAAGCTTTGCCCAGCATGTCCAGCAGAACAGACCAGCCTCATGTGTAGATTTTGCATTTGATCTCCATATATTCAAATGCTGTGAATGTTTAATTTTAAACAGGTTACAACAAGCTCTAAATATAAAAAATATTTTAAAAAAATTACAAATAAACATATTGATTTAAATGAACTAATGCACACCACAGGCGAAGTCAACAATGCAAGATTTTTATTCTGTTTATAAGCTTCAATTTGTTTTCGTTCAGTTCGTGTCCGGTATTCATTGGCCTTAATTGTTTATTACAGCATTACCTAATTGAGTAGGTATGTTAATTGTTGTGCATTCGAATGAATCCAGAAATATAAAAGTATAGCTTGCCTGCAAAACAAATGCCATCAGATTTTTTTTTTTTTTCATTTATAGCCACTGGCAAAAAGCCCTGTATTATATCACTCACAGTGCTTGTCCTTTCTCTTCTTGTATAATGCTGGTAGCTTGGCATTTAGCAGAAAAAATCCCTGACATTAAGGATAGACCAGTTTCATACAGGTAGCCTCTGTATGATTTAACCCTTTTTTCTTTATGAAAACATGATGGGATGGCCACTGAGAAATACATGATTTTTCCCAGTCAAATTAGTACTGCAAAAATCATGAAAAAAAAACAAACAGAAAAACTATAAATGCATTTTTTTTTTTTTAACGCAATCATTTTCTAATAGCAATATAACCCATAATAAGAGGGCTTTACCATCTCATTTTGTTAAATGCCTGATCGAAGGTCACCTTCGATCAGGCATTTAACAGCATGAGGAAGACCTTACCAGACAGTAAAGCCCTCTTCAGTTCCATTGTTTAAATCATAGAATATGATTTTGAATACATATTGCAAAGGCTGTCTAAAAGTGAGTGGTCTATGTCAATAATATGGTCAGAAGTTAAAAGAATTTGCACTGAAACGGATTGTATTCACTGGAAACCACGTGTAATGGAACTTTAAGGGGTAACGATTTTTTTTTTTTAAGTACTGTTTATAAAAGCTAAGTATATTTTCTGTTAGAATATATAAAAATTTGATTTTGTGTGTTTGTAACGCTTTAACACAGATTTTAATAAACAATGTAAAAGTTAAAGTTTTGCCATGCCACTGAAGGAGCTCACATTCCACGGACGGAGATCACTGTCAAAAATATTCATATGCATAAAAATAATTTGTACTTGTAATTACAGGTACAAATAAAAAGTACAAATAGGGAAGGGGTGGCTGCATGTTGGTGAATGTGTAAGAATTTTCAAAACAGGAATATGGCACAAGTCGCCAAACAGATGGACAGTCTCAGTCTCAGCAAAGATCTTCTATACACACAAGATAGTCAACTGCCCCTTTTTCCATCCCCACTGATGCGGTGCATCATGGGAATCCAAAGAGTTCCGCTGGCGACTTTTCTCCTATCTCTATAATATAAAGTCTGCTTCATTTCCTATTCAAAGTTTTCTCTTTTGAAAACAATTTTATCATTTATTATTTAGTTATTAGTTCTCTGATCAATGTTTTCACTTGGCCTGACAAGGTCTCTTTGCACCGAAGTGCTGTCCAAAAAAATACATTGTATGTCTATGTAAATTAATTAACTGTTTCATTTTAAAAACTTGCAAATTTACATCTTTAAAAAAAAAATCAGCTTGTATTTAGCTCAGTTCTCAGTTGCACGGTAGCTAATCATGACTGAACATTTTTTTTAATACATTAGTCTAAAATTACACTTTAAGATTTCACTTAATTATAGAGCAATAGTAGTTATTACTGTATTGTATTGTATGGATTGTGATTGTTTATTATTTGGGTCCGGATATAAGTGAGCCTAGACAAAGAGAACCGTACGAAATAAAACGTGTTTATTAAGGAGTAACACATGGAACACACATCTCCAAGCAGCTGAAGCGCACACGCACCTTTCCTTTCATACAGCAGCTAACACACAGCCTTACACGTGTTAGCTATACATTGCAATGAATCCTGAATCCTGGAAGAAACTACATTTGGCTTCTTTAAGCCGTATACCATGACTTTCTAGCCTAGACAGCACCATTTCCAGGTTTACCAGGTGTTCCATGTCATTTTTCTCCGTTATCAGTATGTTGTCCAAATAACAGATGACCATTTCCAGACCCTGTAAGATCTGGTCCATAATTCGCTGAAAAACAGCGGGGGCGCTAGCTACTCCATATGGTAGTTGGTTATACTTAAGCAATCCCAGTGGCGTGTTTATTGTTAAGTACTCAACGTTGTTGCTGAGTTTCAAAGTACTACAATCTGGTAAAAAAAAAATAAAAAAAAAAATAGGTTGTCCGCCAAATTGAGAAGTATTCTTTCCCACTTAGATACTGAAAGATTGATGCATGCTTTTTTATCTTCTAGAATTGATTATTGTAATGATCTGTTCTCTGGTACTCATAGCCATGTTACATCTTGACTGCAACTTATAAAAAATTATGCAGCTACAATTTGAAGCAGGACTAAAGGTCAGTGTCTAACGTATTTTGATGCCGTCAAGTTGCTTTCACACCGAAGACGTTCAGATAATTAGAACGCAAGAAACGGCAAACCTGTGATCTTCTAGAATTGATTATTGTAATGCTCTGTTCTCTGGTACTCATAGCCATGTTACATCTTGACTGCAACTTATAAAAAATTATGCAGCTACAATTTGAAGCAGGACTAAAGGTCAGTGTCTAACGTATTTTGATGCCGTCAAGTTGCTTTCACACCGAAGACGTTCAGATAATTAGAACGCAAGAAACGGCAAACCTGTGATCTTCTAGAATTGATTATTGTAATGCGCTGTTCTGTTCTCTGGTACTCATAGCCATGTTACATCTTGACTGCAACTTATAAAAAATTATGCAACTACAATTTTAACCGGGACTAAAGGTCAGTGTCTAACGTATTTTGATGCCGTCAAGTTGCTTTCACACTGAAGACGTTCAGATAATTAGAACGCAAGAAACGGCAAACCTGTAATGCACAAGAAATTCAGATGTATTATTATTATTAAATAATATACTTTTTAATTACTACTTGTTCATGTGTATGATGGAGCACTGTCCATTAAAATAAACACCTAAACAGCCATAGTTAAAACAAATAAATCTGATTATTATTATTATTATTATTATTATTATTATTATTATTATTATTATTAATAATAATAATAATAATAATAATAATAATAATAATAATAATAATTACTCTACCTCTGACTGTTTCTCTACCTTTTCATTTCCAAATGGTGCTCCAAAAACTGCATTTGCAGCCTGTATTTCAATGGTTTTATATTTCTTACTGCCTGCCCACTCTTTGTTTTATGCTACTTTTTTTTTTTTTTTTAAATAGAAAAACTGGTTCTGCAAACTCTTCCATCAGGTTTTAACTACATCTGTCATAAGACAAGCAAAATAAGTAAAATAGGTAACAGTATAGTACTTTACTTGTGATTCACTAAAACATTTTAACCAGAACAGAACCATTAATGTGTTGCATATTTTTAATATGTAGGCTACAGTTGAAGTTCATAATCTTAAAAAACAAAACTTTATACTATGCAGTTTAAAGATACAATTTGTGTTTGAAACACAGGGCTCTACACTCATGCCGTTCTCCACAAATAAGTAAGCATTTTGATAACTGGACAGTTATGCATTTACTGTCTGTCCTAAAATTTAATAATGTAAAATATACATAAACATGAAGATTATAAACATTATATGTATATATGTATTAATTTAATTCAGATGGAGGTATTTTTTAACATGTCGGGTCTCTTTTTTTGTTAAAAATCCTTGAAAGTTTTCTTGTTTTCTTTACTGTAGCTCTATTTGTTTCCATTATCTTTAAGGACACTTTTCATTTTGGCAATATCTACTGTTTTAACTCTCATTTTCATTAGGACGATCTCTGTTTATGTTAATGAAGTACAGTAGGGGCTACCTGTTGATGTTTGTTGTCATGCTGATGAGGGGGCGAAAGCTGGAGTGTGATTGCTTAGAGAGACAAATTTACTCCTGAAGCGCACAGAAAAATTTTTGACGCTGTCGGTTTGTGAATGTGTGAATGCCTCCATAGGATGTATTGTATTCTAACAAAAATGAATTTACGCCAGACTTTGACGCTTTGACGCGAGGCACTCGGTGTGAAAGGACGTTAAAAGACAAAATCACATTACTCCTGTGCTAGAATCTCTGCACTGGCTTCCGGATCAATTCAGGCTAGATTTTAAGGAGTTGCTTTTAACTTATAAGGCACTAAATGGCCTTGAACCATTGTATTTAAATTATCTTTTAATACCATTGTGGCAGTGCGATTGCCCTGCACAGTGGTAAATTAGTGTTGGTGTGGTTTATATGTGGGAATTGGCTTATTTTGTGACTTTTTGGTACTTGATTAGTTTGATTGTATTATTGTTTACAGACGGGCGCTCGATTGAGACTTGCTGCCTGCTATGCTTGGTTGAGGGAAGGGCAGCAAGTGATTGGCTGTGCTGGTCCTCAATCAGCAAGTTGGCGGGTCTCGACCGAGTGTCCCTCAGTTTAAAAACATCCGCGGGAGATTGCTCGGGGCTGCTGCAAGGCCTGCCGTTTTCACGGCACCTTTTTGAGTTATAGTTTGGGGTATTGTGTTTTATTTTGCACTTTTTGTACGGTTTACTGTATTTGTCCTCTGTGCGTTACCATCGCTGGTAACGTCACATGACCGCCTTTATTTTACTTTCACTTTCTTTTTGTTGTTAATAAATCCTGCGCGCCTGTGCCGGCGTGTCAACACCACCTCAGTCTCTCTGTATGCTTGAACAGCGGCTACCCACACGCGTGACTCGAGGAAGACCCTGTCACAACCATATATTCCTAGATGCCCACTCAGATCACAGAATGTCAGGTTGCATACTGTCTCACAAATTAAAAAAACAAAAACAAAACAAAAAAAAAAAACACAGTTACATGCATGTCATGTAGTAAAAAATTCCGGGGTTTTCACACCTAGCCTAGACGGATCGAGACATTCCTTGCTTGTGGTTCACAGTGAAGAAATTTTGTTCTAATTTTTAGTGTGAAAATATTACTTTACAAAAAATACGATTTTAATACAAGGAAAATAAGAGACGGAACAAAAATAACAAAGTCACACAAAGAAATCAAAAAAAAAGAGAACGTAAAATAAGTACAATTCGCAGAACCGTTTATAAAAATAACACTTTAAAAATAAAATTTTTATTTCTCTATAATAATAATAATAATCAGTTTTCGGTAAAAAGTTCGTTGACTTGTAGAAGTTAGGTTCATCGTAACTAAGTTGTTTCACTTAGTGATCTTCACTAGAAAAGTCTTTTTTTTTTTTTTTTAAATTAAGTTTTAAGTTTACATCTAAATTCCAGTTTTGGAATGCCCAAAACGTTCTGTTGTCAGAAATTGTTCCAACTAATGAACCAATGGAAAACACTACCAAAGCTCTTCAATAAAAGTTCTAAAATATGCAATCACATTTCATTAGCACTGAGATGAAAGGTCATGCTTGTATCTATATAGTACCAAAAATATGTCCTTTCATTGAAATGTCATGCTGGCAGTTTAAGGCTGTATATGTTGTCTGGTTTGGTGGACTTTCATCACCTTTACCAAGACTCTGTTGGCATGGTAGTTAATGGCCGATTTCTGTCCACGCCTTATCTGGGGAGAACACGTTGCCAAGAGATATCATTGTCACAAAGTCACAACTACCTGACCTCACAGGCCCTGTTACATGCTCAAGCTCCTCTCCATGTCAGACTTGTTCTTTTTTTTTTTTTTTTAAAGTTGGAGAACTTTCTTCCAGTAGATTATACAGCATTTACTTAGAACACATCATGTAATAAGTAACTGGTCCTACAGTGTTTAATGTGGTGTCAGGCTTTGCATTTGCAGATAGCAGCATTTATCTATTTGTATGGCTTATCAGTGTTGACACACATTTTAAAGTACAAGGTCCTGAGTTCTTTGCAAACAAGGGCGACATTGTAGTCAAATAGCTCACATTAATTTTTCTTTTGACCAGAGGCAACAGTTTTAGGTAATCCTGACAGATGTACTGAAAGCATTTATGCAACTACATTTGACACAGTTTGCAAGAAGCAGAGGGTACAGCATGATGATATAAAAAGGTGATTTATTTTGTTTTCATGCTACTTTTGACATCCTGTCATTAAACAACTACAAGGTAGCATAAAGATGCATCAATGATAAATATGCTGAAGTATGACAGGTATGCTCTTTAACATAATTAGACCAATTGTCTTTCATTTTAACCTTAAACAATAGATAGAGCTCCAGAGCAATAATGCAATAAGTAATGTTTGTCATTGTAACAAATGCTATGTCATATTTACATTTAATTACAGCCCATTTTGTTTCCTTAAAGAAAGTTGTGACATGTAAAGTGCATCCACATACTCGTACATAAAGTAAAAATGCTCAGATTTAAAACATTCTATATGCAATAATTAGAGATGAAAGTGAGGAGAAGTAAAAAAATAAAATAAAAAATAAGCTGAAAAGTGCCAAGAAATCTGGGATCCACTGCCTTTTTGGATTAGTTGCTCAGGAACCCAAATTGAATGAAGTTAAGATTCAGATTACACCTGAAGTTAGAATTTGTACCAAATAATAAGTAAACTTTAACTTCTGGTTTCACAAACCCAGAGATGTCAATATTTGAGAGAAATAGTGGTGAAATAGGGTCTGTGAAACTTGATGCAAGTATCCGGTCAAATAAAGTTTTGCGGTAAAATATATATTTCATTTCAAGTGAAATCTATTTTTTCTTACCTGAGCACTTTTAATGTTCTTCTTCATTTGGATATCAACTTGTTTACATCAGAAAGTCAATCCCTTTTAATTGTTAAAAGTCAAAAAACAACTATGTACTCTTTCAACTGATCTTGTTAATTTCTATTTTTGTGGCACCTTCCTTTACCTCCTGAGCCCTGTTACTCGTAGCTGGCTAACTGAGTTAGGCCGATAACTCTCAGGATAACTTCACAGAAGTCTGGATTTTTCCATTCCTCGAAGCAAGCTTAAAGTCTAGCCGACTAAGTTACCATAGCAACACATCCTTAATCTTAAACCTGCTCCAGCACAGGCTAACTTAAAGTTAGCCAGATCTGTGTATAAAAACTCGTACTTCTACCCAATGAAAGCACTTGACACACCCCTCTAAAATGGTAGCGCCCTTCCTTAGAGATCCCATAGATCAAGAAGCAATTTTAATTAGATTAGCTTTTTGTAGGGAAAGAGTATTGAGAGATCGCCAAGATCCTTTGCATCATTGAGATGTTCTATATTTGAGCGCTATAGATTTGTTCTGCAAGGTATCATTTACCTAATAAATCTACTTGAGCCATTGCCCATACCACCTGGAACAGCCGTGTGTTGACAGTAAAACAGGCTATATGCATAGAGTTGCACTTTTTTTGCTAGTGGTGCATTCCTATACTCAGTTGGCGATGCTGAAAATATCAGCAAAGCTGCTGCATACTATGCAGCCCGAAGGGTTTATCGTGCCCTAAAGATATTTCTTAATGTGTTCATCACATTTCAGGGATATACAAGGGGAAAAGCCATTAAAGAGGGCTTCTATGCAGTTGCAGGTAATTTACAAGGTTATATGCAATTTAAGGAATAGGTAATCCCCTCATTATCATTTAATAAGTAGGCTACATTATTATGCAGAGTTCCCCCAATGTCATTGGTGCTGTGGACTGCAGTCAGATCCCCATCAAGGCACCCTCAGGACCAAATGAGGCGGATTTTGTGACCAAGAAATCCTTTCACAGCATTAATGTTCAAACAGGTACTTATGACGTTAACACTTACATGAAATTAAAAATGAGCTACAATTCAGCAAATTATGCAAATAATTCAACATTTTAATGACAATTATACATTGCCAGTATTAGACAGTAGGTGTCAGACTTACTGTACATCATCCATGACTTGACCTCAATTATTCTCAGATGATCTGTGACTTCATTGTCGCATGTGCGGCGGTCCACAAATTAAATTTTTTTCCATGTTTCCTCTCTGGACTTGGCAGCAGAAGCAGTGTTGCATTTAGTTGTGATAATGCTTTTATATTCCTGAAAACTTTCCATTATAAGCTCTTATAAGCTTATAAGCTCAGTCAGGCTGAAAAATGTTGCTCTCTCTTTCGACATCATCTTTCGTGAAGATCATTGTTTCAGTTCTCTCGATTCTCCTTTTTGAGGTAGGATGAGCTCACGCAATTACCTGGATTTCTTAAGTTGGAATCGAGTTAACGAGACACTTGTAGCCTGTATTCGCCGTCGAGGAACAGAGATAGCCTGACTTCAATTATCGGGTTAATCGAATCTGGCTAACCTCTGATTAACCTGAATTAGTTAAACCAGCTAAGAGGAACAGGGCCCTGTTTTGTGAGCTTTAATACAAATATACTATGTACTACCACAGCGTTCTCCCATGCTGTTGATTTTCTCTATTTACTGTGTACTACTGCAGCAACCTCTTCTTTCATGCCCACATCTTTGTGGTCAAATCTCCCTTCTACCATCTTCAAAACTTCTCCAAAGTCCATCCCTACCATCTCCACCGTCGCTCACTTTAAAGCAGCTCTCAAGACCCATCTGTTCTCTTTTGCTTTCCATACTCTTTAAGCCTGATATCTACTATTAGCTGCTGTTTTGCTGCTACTATTTCATGCATTATGCTACTATCATGTATTATGCACTTTCCACTGTTTTTTTTTTAAAATCTCCTGCAGACACCAGACAGTTCCAGATGACTGCACATTGCATGCTCCAAGCGATGAGGACGTGAGCGGTATGATTTTTGCTCGGCGAGGCATGATTTGTGTGCGGTTCATACCAAACTGCTGCACGGCCACACACGCGCACAGCTTAGAAGGAACCTTGCTCCTAACTATAACTACTCACTGTATCTTGCTTGTATTTTACTCTTATAGGTAACTGTAATCTTATTTTTTGTAATTGCTCTTATTGGGAAACCATTCTCATCCATGTATCACTTACTACGTGTTCCTACTGGATTTTACTCATATAAGCAAATATTTACAATAAATTGTAACTCCTCTTAGTCAAACTCACTCTTATAATTTAAAATAATGAATTTTAACTTATTGTACTTTCATATCTGCTCTTATCTGTATTATGATATTCTGTAATGTGATATTTTATAATGTGATAACTTTATAATGCAGTACTTTGTATTGTGATATTTTGTAACAACTGTGGTGTTTGCTAAGAAATAAATAAATAATAAATAATAATAATAATAATAATAATAATAATAATAATAATAATAATAATAATAATAATAATAATAATAATAAGGTGCATAAACTACCCCCCCTAAAGGGACCCTGGACGCTTTTTTTTTTTTTTTTTTTTTTATTCCTGGCTCTGCACTTGCAGTTGTCATCCCAGAGGGGGATAAATGTATCCTCCCCAACAGTAGTGCTGTATGCACTGTAGCAAGGCAAATTGACCATTCAGTTGCTGTAATTCAAACAGTTATTTTTTGTTATCATTGTAAGAGCATACTATACTAAAGAAAAAATAAATGAAGACAGGACACTAAAAATCCATAGTAGCTTTTTTTAAACAGCCCCACAGCCAAAGACTGGAGCCTTTACCCTCCGAGTCACCTGCTGAGCAGAGTGAAAAAAAGGCCAAGATTAACAACAATGAACTTCTGCAGATTAAGTTGTTAAAATATGTATGTTGTATTATGTTATATTTATTGTTGTTACACTCTGTGCAGTTGTCAATGGCTGGGTTTACATGCACTGTAAAAACCCATGCAAACCAGAGCAGGAATCGTGCTTGTGGCTCATGAGGTTTCAGCAGTCAAAATCACATCTTTCTGACTTAATACCACGTAATCTCCAGTAGAAAGGCTGTAAAAAACATAGAACCCCCCCCCCCCCACACACACACACAGACACACTGTACATTTACGGACTACTTCAACACTAGAACTGCCATGGTTATACTCATACCTACTATATGTATATTTATATTAAAAAATATAACATTGTAGGTTATATTCAAAATAAAAACATGCATTGTAAAAGGCGGTTCTTGTGTTAATGAAATGTAACTTTTAGATATTCCACAAAGACACACACAAATATAAATGCTAAGTAGTAAAACTTATATATATTTTATATAATCGTGTGTGTGTGTGTGTGTGTGTGTGTGTGTGTGTGTGTGTGTTGGAAAAGTAACCAGACAAACAAGTAGCTAATGAGCAGCGTAATTCAGAATATGCGCGGCAACACGTGAATTCATATATCTTGTTGAATGTTTTTGTCTTCATGGCAACGCATGTAAGCTCTCCTCATGATATTAAAAGTCGTTCTTTCCCTAATTAGTATCCAGACAGGGACATTTAAATATCCCCTCCCCTAAATCACTATGCCTGCAATAATTTGCATTGTCACAGCCCAATTTGTCACCCTAAATCATAACTACATGGAAACACAATTCCTGAGAAGTACAAAACATTGTGAGGAAATCTGTCAAGACTTGTCCATGTAAACACCGTCAATGAGGTTATGTGCAACAATGCAAGCACTTGTCATGAGTGCATTTTAACATTATTTTAGTTGCTGTAACGTTGGTAGTTTTTGTTATTGCCTTTTGATACTGTACATACAGTACAACAGTCAACAGTCCCTATATGGTGGGACAGTCTCAGTTTCCTAGCAAATGTCCCGTGTCCCGATGCATAGGAAGAAAGTCCCAATATTTACTCATAGAAAAAAAATGAATTTATTCTGCACAGTAGAGTTAGTGAAAACTACACGCTGTGCTCTTTGTGCGGCTGACACATCTGCTGATCACTAACTTATACAAAGGTAAGAACGCTTCATTATGTCTAGTTTTACTGTCATGATAGTCATGTTGTGTTGAGTTGGGGGAGATACATATATGCATATATATATATATAAATGTTGGCAAGTAGGACCGTATTCATAAAAAAAATAACTGCATTTATCCTGCATGATGGCAGATTTGTTATTCCTAAAGCTTTTTTAGCAGTTGATTCAGTATAACAAATAAGTAACTGTTTAACTCTTAACTGTTTAAATTGTGTACTACAGATGTATCAAGGCTTGCCATGATGTTTTGTTGTTTGTCTATTTTATCCCTCCCTCCCCCCACTGGAAATTTGACAAATCGCACCCTGTATATTCTTATTATATAATATTATTATGTATAATATTATTATATATATTAATTGTGTTATTTGGGGATTTTAGATTTTTATTGTGATGGGGAGGTGCTTATGTATAAACAAACAAAATATTATTTTTCGATATTAGGTTAATGTTCAATTATTTGCACGGTCGAACACACATAAACTGAAGAACTAGCTTTGAAAAACCCCAAGTTCACCCCAGTATAAACTAAATATATTTTAATAAATTCTATTCTGTAGAAAATGTGTTAGGAAAACCCTTTTCAAAGTGAAAATCATACAGCTCTGAAAAGAGTTTGATTCTGAGCTGAACTTTCTGTCTGTGAAACCTCATTTGCAAACACAGAATGATGGTTTAGCTCTGCTGTATCAAAGACTGTATCACACTGGTCCCTCCTTCCCCACTGGATTGACTATTTGTAGACTTGAGATTCCCTGCCCTTTTGGAGTCAGGTGCTGATTCAATACATTTCTTTATATATTCTCTGAATAACAAGTAATAGCAATATGACTCGTATATTACTCATTACGATTACTCATTTGTGCTCAAACTCGGGCACACCCCTACCTACAGCACTGATTAAGTTAGTGGTTCTTTGTTGAAAAAGGAAATAGTAACTTGAAACATCAACTTGCACATACCACCTTAATAAATCCCCCTTATTTTTAAATTGGATGCCACCATGTGTTTGGAGTGTTCTTATAAAGTTCAACAAAACATTGGCTTAACATTGCAAAACAACATTCAAAGATCTCCTACATGTGGTGGAGGTGTATATCAGTATATCCTTGCTCAAAGACTAGTTTCCTTATTGATAGATGTCTATAGACTATAAATGTACAGTAATATAGATGGTAAAATGAACAATGTAATATATCTTTCTAATCTGTACATTATATACATTATGCAAGTATTTTAGTAACGTATGGTGCAAACCAGCTTTGAACATAGGACCTGGTTCTTTAATTGTTTTATTTAAAGTTAAAAGGCGTTGACTTAGTTAAAGGGTCCCAAAGTTTGTATTTCATACAATTCATGTGAATGCATAGTGATGGTATGATATGCCTCGGGGAGATATTTTAACCACAGTCATTCAGCAGTTGAAAATCCATGCAAGTCCCTTTGTTTCAGGATGACTGAATACAATTAAAACAATATTGTGTCTATTCATAAAGCATGTTTATCTCTTAGGCACGAATAACATTTTGAACATTTTTAACATGTTTTATGATTATGGATCATAATCATTATGATCATTAATCATAAAACATGTTATCTCTACACATGCTTAAGTCGGTTCTAAATTTTTGATGTGGCAAACCAGAATACAATAGAGTTTGTTAAACAAGGGTAGGACTTGATTGATGCCTGATTTTCAGCTCTTTAAGTCACATTTATGAAGAGCTAAAACAAATACCCAGTCATTCATTTTTTACTTTAGTGCTTCATATTTATCAATCACGTCTTTGCCTGAATGGGGAAACAGGAGTCATGCTTTCTCAAGGTATATTTTTGGGTAGTTCTGCACCGCTTTCTACCTTGTAGGGGTTATAAAACAAAGTACTTTTTTTATATTCCACAATCACAGAGTTCCTGCTTCCTGGCAAGATAGATTGCTGAGAGTTACGTGAGAGATGTAAATAATGTCTATTGCTCTAAAATTATTGATTTATCCCTACATATTTAATTATTTAAGACTTATGTTGAGATAGATACAGCACAAACATGAACCCGTCTACCTATGTATGTTTAATAGATTCGTTTCCAGCACTATACCTGACATGCATGCTTTACAGTAGACTATGTATTGCCTGCTACAGTACATAATGTATACGTAGCACCTGCGAGGGGCACTCATTCTTTTTGATCGGGGTGGGATCAGTCCAACAGAAAACCAGAAGGAAATAAACTAAAACCACAACAATATGCAGGGCAATGAACATGATTTTATTAAATATAGGTGGCTAACAATATTTAACAAATAGGACAAAACTAGAGTACTCAGTCACGGCATGGGGTTTGCACTGTTCAATAAAAAAACAATACATGGTTAATTATAATTAAAAAAAAAACCAAAGTGCAATGCTGCTCAATGCAATCGCGGAGACGGGACTTACTAAAAACAACAATAAAACCAATAATCTCCAACTCCCCATCTCCAGCACAAAATCCAAATGCCTTTAAAATTCTAATTTCTAAAACAGTTAAAAACATACACACACAGAGGGAGTCAGGAAGCACAGCTGGAGCCTCGCTCTAAATGTCTAAATTCATTTTTCTCCGCAGCCCAGCACCGAACTTAAACAAGTCTAATTCCTTCTCTGTTTCTGCTGAGTATGAGCCCAACCTCCACTCCAGACAAACTCGGGTTCACATTACAACGACAAAATCCAATCTCTCGAATGGATAAAATCAGAAATTTTTAATACCAGGTGCTCAGCGTCTTCAAATTATTCAATTAGCACCTATGGAGTCCGAGAACAGGAGATCATCAATGTACCAGCGAGATCTATGCAAATCTACAACAAAGTAACATGCCACAATAAACACGTTTTATAAATTTGTTAAAATAAAACAACCTAACTAGCATTAAATTAAATGTGAATATACTACAATAACGTGCCTAAATAAAGTGACGTGGGTCACTGCGTTACATATGCGAGTTATTTTTTTTGCTTTGTGTTTTATTTTTTTCTAGTTCTGAAAAGACTGAAGCTCCACTTTTAATATGTAATGCAATGTCATTAAGAGTGCTGCAATTGATAATCTGAAGGATGAGGCTGTCTCATTTCTGGATTATTAAAGAAAGTGATTGCCTCATTAAAAAGGAATCTTAAAGGAATATATATATATATATATATATATATATATATATATATATATATATATATATATATATATAGATATAGATATATACCCCAAAGACAGAACCATTACAGGCTTCTGAAAAATATAGCAAAATTAATATAATGAGCTAATAAAAGTAATTATGAAAAAAATAGCAAACAAGTCCATTTTACTGACTTTGTAGGTTTGGTTCACTTTTAGTAACTACCCAATCTCTGGCAGTTACCATTTGCCAATCTCTGGCAGTTACCAGTTAATGTCACATAATGTCTGCTTTCACATTCCTTTCTACAAAAGGGGTTTTGGTCCCTTAAGTGGTGTCTTTGTGGAAAATAACTTGTTTCATTCCACACTCCAAAGACCCAACAATAAAATATTTTAGAGCTATCCAACTGCCACCCAAGGTAAACACATCAGGAGTAGAAACAAATAAACAAGAAGGTGTGAGATTTAATCATGCTCTCTGGGTAGATTATATGTTTTCTCTGAAGTCATAAGTGTAACATGTCATTTTGGAATTCCAAGCTGTCATATCTTTTTGTGAGTGGTTTATGGGAACCTTGTCTCCACAAAACTCTTGTTTTCTTAAGGACTGCAAAATGAAGATTCAACATCTCAGACTTGTATGCATCTTTTTATAAATACCATCAGGTTTAACAGCTTTACAAGAGCAGATCCTGGGGGAGCCATTAGTTGTAAAAAGATACAGGGAACAAATGAATGTCATGTCCATTATAATCCCTCTTGTGTATTTTCACACCTATTAAAAAGGCTTAGGGCCTCATTCACTAAACAGCGTTAATGTGTTTTGCATGCAGTAAGGCCCTTTACTGCAAGCTTTGTACACTTGCTGTTTTCACTAACCAATAATGTGAGGAGGTATGTGATATGTTAACCATATTCACTTAAGGGTACTAACTTTACTAGGTGCCTTAGTGTGTGTTAAATGTACTGCTTATTGAAGCCAGCCGGAGTCACAGAACCAGGAGAAGTGCACAAATGAGAGCAGAAGAGCAGCACAGGAGTGTGAGAAGAAGTCAGGAAGATAGTATTTTGGACCAGACAGATGTTGCTAGAGCTGTGCGAGAAGGTAATCACTAGATACAAATTGAGCACAGATCATACTAGCCTTATATGAGATCAAATCTGAGCTAGAGCCACTTACAGATAGGAGTCATGCAGTGCCAGGTCGAGTGACATTGCTGTGCACACTACATTATTTACCATCTGGGTCATTTCAGACAACTGTGTCAGCAATTGGTGGGATATCCCAAACCACGTTTTACTGAATGCCCTGTTGCATCACACAAATATCTATTATCTCAGAGACAGATGCTCCCCACATTATTATTATTATTATTATTATTATTATTATTATTATTATTATTATTATTATTATTATTATTATTATCCCTTATCCCGGCAACTTACAGTTGATACAAATCATCAGATTACAAAATACCACTTTACAAAATATCACCATTACTGATAAGAGCAGTTACAAAATAGTAAGAGCAAAATCAAATAAGAGAAAATAAATACAGTAAATAATTACATTTAAGAGCGCTTTTGACTAAGAGCAGTTAAACATAGTACAAATATTGAATTCAGTAGTTTGGGACAAACATCAATCACAAAATGTTTTAGTATTTATTGTGGAGAATGCGGAGTATGAAATTTTACAGAGAATTATGTTGTATATACGCTTTCATTTGGCATCAAACCTAAGGTTTCGGGGCTCGCTGCCTGGCCGAATGGACGAGGCGGAGACCCCCAAAAGGAACAAGCCAGTCTCAATGCTGCAATTAGTATTAAATATAGCCCACCTGAAGGTTTAACCAACCTTTAATAAATGATCACCAGCACGCAGGAGAGGAAAACAAAACCCATTATTGGGAAATAAATCTCTGGGAATCCATGGCTGATTTGATTGTCCTTTCTCCAGGCAGGCTACTAACACTTAAGAGTATATTTTTGTAAAAACATTTTTAGGATCCATAATTTGTTCTAATGTAAACTTGGTAAACACTGAACGACCAACAACCTAACCATTTGATAATAGAGCCTGGAACTCAGTGGCAAGAAGCTGCTACAATTCTGAAGGAATGACCACAGAACTGCTCAGCTGTGAATCCGGACCTGGAAAGAATCTGGCGAAGGTGAAAGAAGAACCAACGGCAGGTGACTATTGTTTCATTTTCATTAATAAACAGCGGGTCTGAGGGTGATGTAACATGGGAGTTTTATTTATAAACAAAATAGAAAGAATTCCCTAATCTTCCTGGACAGTTTTACTTCTTTTAAGCAGGGAAGAAAAGGTATAAGATGAGGTAATTGCAAGGTCAGAGATACAGGGGTGAATCTGGTGGTTGAATTTGAGAGTGATGTAGATTCTGGAGCACCTAAGGAACCCAAGAAGGCTGAGAGAAAAGCGCTTTATGGTTTATCTAAAAACTGGGAGGACTACCGGAGCGGATAAGAGGCAACAAGAGTATGTTGATGGTGATAGGTCAGCAAGCAGGGGGAGAAAGAGAAAGAGGGGAGAATTCTGGTCATTGAAGCCCTTTTCAGGATTAGAGAAATGTGTGAGTTGCCGAGTGTAGAGTTGGGATGCCGAAAATGAGTTTGTAGAAAAACTGGATGCCGTAAATTGAAATATTGATGGAGGAAACTCTTATAGCTCCATTCTTAAGAGACTTAATAAAGTATGATACTACAGGCATTGAAAATGAAGGGAATGAAATGCAATTCCAAGATGACTAGTATATTTGCAGTGAGTGGGGAGTGATGCTGAGAAGAGTTGTTTCTTGAGCCTGCAGAATTAGGGAATGCAGCAGGTGGCTCACATAAATGTCAGGTCTGAAAAGGGAGGAAACTGAATTGGCAGGAGGTCGTCTTCAGGAGCTAATGCTCTGAATCTCTGCATTTGGAAACGAGAAAGAGAATCGGTGATTACACTCAGGTGGCAGAGAATGCGTTGAACTCTGAGAATGAACTGATGAGTAACAGGTAACCAAATAATCCTTCTGAATATTATCATTATATGGTGGGAGGATGAATGAACTTTGTTAATTTGGACTGTAGCTGAATTATCTGAGTGGAGAAGAACAGATTTTTGGGCCCAGGAAGACCCTCAAAAGGAATGCGGCTACAGCAACTGGATACATTTCGTACAATGACGAGGAGTGATCGGGGATAGGAATGCTAATGAATTCTTCGGGCCATGAAGCAGAAAACCATTTTCCCATGTAGTATCCTCCAAAGCCGAGAGAGGGAGCTGCATCTGTGAACAGTTGAATATCTTCGTGCAGCAGGAGACACGTGATGTAAAAGTAATGCCGTTCCAGACTTTTTAGTAGGAGCTCCCACAGGCAAAGTTCCTTGCAGCAAAAAGGATCCATGAGTATGACATTGTTGAGGGAATCAACAGAAGGGATCAAGAGAAGGTAGGAGATGAAAGCTCTTTCTTGAGGAATTATCCTCATTGCATAGTTTAAATTGCCTAGGAGAGACAGAAAATTGTGTTTGGTAAGAGGACGACCGGACAGAAAAGTGGAAATAGAAACAATACGATTTCTCCCCGAGGCTGAAAAAGATTGGGAATCAAGGGTGAAGCCTAGAAACTCTATGGAAGTGAGAGGACCCAAGGTCTTTTCTGATGCTACGGGGATGCTGCGATTTGAAAATAATGATATGATGATCGTTATTTTCTGGACAGGGGAAGCGTGGGGAAAATCAAATTGAAGAAAATCATCCGGGAGATTCAGCACAAAAGGAATGCAGTAGTTATTAAGGAGGATCCAGCACAACGCTGGATCCGTACTAAATATCTATGGGCTGCTTTTGCAACTGAATGTCAGGCAAACAGAAAAATAAAATTTGAAAAGCCACTGTACTCGGATGTGCCTGAGGGCAGGCTCAATGGGCATGATTAAAAAATGTGTTTGATATATCGACTTTAAACCCAGGGCTTGCTTTCCCAGCAATTTTGATTAAGAATACGGGGTGGTCTATTTTTGCATATTGCAGAGAGAAATCTTTGAGAGGGATTAAAATTATTGATGCTGGGTGTGGTGAGCGGAAATGAAGGAAGTTACAGGCGGAATAGTACAGGTTCCTTTGTTGAAGTTATTACAAATCTGGCAGCCTCCAGCGTAGGCAGCATTGCAGCCCTGATCGTCTTTTGATCTGGAGGGGATGAAAAGATGAGGAGGATTACGAGGGAGGGACATGAGGGGACGGGGTGGAGGGTCAGTGGGGTGAGCAGTTGAACAGCATGCCGAGCATACTAGAAGCTGAAGACCTGTGAAAAACAGGAGAATATGTATTGGTTCAGTGCACCCCAGTAGATGCTCTGGTTCCATTGTTGAAGATGGGCAGCGGCTTAGGCAGAAAAATACTTTGTAGTATTCAAAGAAATAGGAACCTCCGAATCTAACTGAGAAGTCTAAAATGATCGCCATACAATAACCAACTAACACCGGCGGTCGGGATAGAACTCGCATATGATGCCCCTGAAATGGCTGAGAGCTAGAATGAACTTGGAAATGGTGAGTGTTTTGAATAAACTGCTGATGAGCTGAAAGAAAAAAAAGCATCTCACAGAGAAGGGGCCACTATGGGGCCTGCTGGACACCTTCAGTGAGGGGAGAGAAGCTGAAAGGTTATAGTTGGAGAAGAAGAGACCACCATGGGGGCCTGCTGGACGCCCACAATGGCCAGAGAGATTACTGCAGGGGCCTGCTGGACGCCTGCACTGAGGGAAGGTAACCTGAATGGTTATGGTTGGAGCCAGAATGCTCAGTAACTGCTGAATGAGCCTTTGATTGACAGGCGCTGTGGTCCCACCTTCAGAGTTTTCCAGATGTAGAAGTGCTTCGTGGAGATGCAGTCGTTGCAGGGTGAGGTGTTTCAAATCCGCTTAGTAAGCGGAATTGGGCTTGCCTCTTGAGAGTCACGGGTTGGAATTTGTAGAAACACCCATACTGGCATGGGTTGGGCTTGTTTTGTCGTGAGACTTGGCAACACTGGGGGCGCACTGTGAAGCAATGATCTGTGCTTACGTCATAGCACCTGTGATGGGAATGATGCTGCAGAGTGGAGAGAAATAAAGTAAACAAATTCTCCTTATGTGTTGTAGATTTAAAAGTGATGTTGTTGCTACGAAGAGAATGCTGGAGCCTGGGGATCGTCCAGTCTCTGATGTCAGGAGTTGCGGAAGAACGAGTGGCCAGGCGGGAGCTACAGCAGACAGGAGAAGCAGACATCTGGGCAGAGAAGTTCGGAGTGGTAAATATCGCCGACCGCAGTTGTTGTGGAGTTGGCTAGGGAAGGGCTGGTTGAACTGGTTGAGTGGATCTCGGCTCTGGGAAAACTGCAAACAGATCATCATCCTATGAAACAGAATAATCCAGAATATTGACCGTGATGTGTGCATTTACGATGAAATCAAAACACAACTGAGAGGAAAGTGAGAGTATTTCTAGTGCTAACAATCTTAATTAGCTAATGTATAAATTGAATGATTCAATTTGTGACGTAGAGATTGGTGTCTGACCCTCCTCCTGAACTATCAGAAACATCAATGTGTGACAGAAATAGTTCTGGTTGTAAATCTCCCTCTCGGCCTGTGAGGGTGCTAAATAGCGAAAGGAAAAGTATCTGGACGTGCTGGCCTGACAGTTCCGATGTCGGGAAGTCGTCAGCCTGGATGGAAGCGAGACTCTGTTGCAGGAATGTATTGACCCGGAAGGTAAACAAGGTAGCAGCTACAAGCAATAGACGCAGCTGGAATCGTTTACCAAGGGATCATGCGGGGTAGCATAAAAGGGGCCAGAGAAATGCTAATCTTTTCCTTCGCTTGGGTTTGCGCTTGAACCAGGAAGGAGTGAGAGAGCTGCAGTAGTGACTGCCAGAGAATGTGAAAGAATATTCGTGAGTGTTGTGTTTGTTTGTATTGTCTGTTAGTAACCACCAGACAGCTAACATGTATCTGGAGCTGTCGCCTTGGGCCAGCACAAACCGGATCATCACTGCACCAATAGTCACGAAATAACATCGTTTATCACCCACCACGAGCACGACCACACGCACCCAGGACTGGTGATCGTGTGCCGTATTATTGTGGGGCAGATACGTCGGTGATTATTGTTTGGGACTGTAACCCTGTTTCCATGTCCATGCAGTACACATCGTTGTGTATTGCCAGGATTTATTTTTTGGTCGCCAGACCCGGATTATAATTAAGCCCACTTTCCTACTGGATTACAATTGTTTGTGATGTCTTCTTCACTGCATCACCTCTACACCGGTTCTCAATCACCAGCCACTTTGCCACACAATGAAATAAAGGTGGCCTTTTACGAAGTGTCTAGCTTTCCAAATGTATTGGGCACTATTGATTGCACCAACGTAGCACTGTCACCACCCCAGGATATGGAACATATTTCGTAATAGGAAGCAGTACCACTCCATTAATGTACTAATGTTGTGTGATGCGAAACTGAGGATTCTTGATGTGGTTGCCAGCTATCCTGGTTCAGTACATGACTTGTATATCCTCAGACAGTCCGGGATATATTTAGATTATGAGATAGGTGTATATGGAGCTGGCTGGCTTCTTGTCATATGCAACAATTTCAGCTATGTTAATATATTTATATAGTCACCGTGTATGTATGATATTTAAGTAGGTTATGCTTAAAATAGCTTTATAATATACAAAAGAAAACTGAAGATTAATGTACACAGAGTGAGAGTTGAAGTGAAGTCATAAATACAAGCAATCAAATGACATCACTTTAACATAAAAAGTGATGTTCCGCCAAACACTTTCTGATATGAAAATAGTAACCTTTTAATTGACTGAGCGAGTGGTTTGCTAACTTTTGATTAATATTACAAAGACAGCAAGATCAAGTTGAACAAATAAACATTTATTTGATTTGCAGAGTTAAACATAAATGTTCCATTGACAATGACTTTCTCCACTTTGACACCGTGAGTCTCTGGGGCAAGCAAGACCCCCCCACCCCCTGCAGTCAGTGTGACAAACTCAGGACCATACTTACCTTGTCTTTCAAGTGCCTTTATATACTATAATAAAATGTGTGTACAACTGTGCATAATTCTGTGCGATGTGACAACTTGTAAATGAATCATTTAGCTTGCTTTATTTGTGCCTATAATTAGCTTAGTGAATAGAGCGACCACTGCTTCATTTTTATGCGCAGTGTGGCTTCCCCCTGCCATGCAGTCATTTTGGTCATTTATCACAGTTTAGTGAATGAGGCCTCTAGTCTTGTAAAAAGACATGACAAAAACACAATTTCTTCTGGTAGGCCGATATTTCAAAAACAAAACCAAATTCTTTACTTAAAAATTACATAATTGGCTAATGCTATGTGTTTGGAAGACATACCTCTGAATTATTATCCTGTCAGGTGCGGTTTAGAAGATATGTGGGTTAGATTACGCATATTCAGATTTGGCGAAGTTTAACTCATTCTCTGCTCTCTGAGACCATGGCAACAGCACAGTTTTGCTGTGACAGATCAGCTGTGTCGTTGCCTCGTCCTTGCCACCTTCTGTCCATAGTTTGATGTGCGGTTTTCAAGAGGCTGGCTTGTAGACATAAAACATTGATCCTTCAATTTAAAGCTGTCTTTTAGCTTCGAGTAACATTCTTTCTTAAAATGTGTTATTAATTTAATACAAATATATTCCTAATTTAAATTACAATTACAATTTTTACACTATATGAAAACTAACTACAACATTTTTTTTTTGATTTTTTTTTTTTTTTTGAATAAAATCTAAAATGAAGTGTAAACACCCTACTAGAAGACATAGAGCCAGCTGAAGGTTTTTCTTTACCAAGATTTGCTGCACTGTGATCTCTATTGCACTTGGAGGCAGTAACCTTTGATGAGGGAAGGCGGTGCAGGTCTCTGCAACTCTAGTCAGCCATTATTAGGAGCACCTGTCTTCTCTAGGATTGGTGTTCGGCTGACTACAGGGGCAGGGCTCCTGGTAGAAAAGGGACGCGCGCTGTCTCACAGGGTTTTGGTCCTGCAAGACAGTGGGAGACAGATGTGTAGCTTTAGAGTGTGTGTGTTATTTTCTCCTGTGTTTTTCCCCCAGACTAAGCACAGTGAGGTGCGCCTGGGACAGTGAGGAGACTAGAGAGACGAGGTGACTGCAATGGGAAGATGACGTGAAGAGATCCTCCTTGCTCCACAGATGGAGTTTTCGTGGACTTTATTATTTTATTTTTGTTTTGTGCACCTGAACACATCTGCCCTTATTTAGCCTGGTTGGGCTTAAATAAAAACAAAACAAAGCGAAACAAAAAACCCTGGTTGTTTCTTTTAAAACTATTGAGCGAGATTATAAACAAAAAAAACCCTTTTGCAATAAATAAATAATGAAGCTCTTTGCAGGCACAGAAAGCTGTTTGTTTAATCCTTTATTACACTTTTTCTCTCTTCATGTTTGGTCATTGGATAGCTGATTGCTTTAAGCCTAGACTTTTCTGTTCCTTAGCAATAAGATGCAATTCATTCTACACTAGCCTTAAGTAGCGTCTATCATGAGTCTTGTCTATCAAAAAGTCATGTTTATACCCAAAAATCCATTAAATTAGCATAACTGGGAATTCATGCCAGCGGTCTCCTGTATTATTGCTGCAGGCTACCAGAAAGTTTAAACAATGCCTGGGTGGATAAGCATTTACTGAGAAATTTGTTGAACTTTTATGGACTACGGATAGACTGGATTCCCAATAACAACAACAAAAAAAGAACTAAAAAAAAAAAAACCCACTGTCCTGCATAGAAATACCAAATAATCAATAGAATAAAAAAAAATAAACAATAATAAATAATATTAAATACAATGGGAATTTGTTCTTTTTAAAAATAATTTTTATTATTATTTTTATTTTAGTAAATGTAACACATTTTCACAGAACAACGATTCTTTTGGGCTACTGCCAGTCACATACCTGAAAACACGAGACAGCTGAGCTGCGTTTCCATCACTGGAAGTTTAATCTTCCATTACAGCTACATACTTGGCTTCCTGCTTTTATTCATTCTGAATCTTGTTAGAGGTACCCAAGACTATTGTGGCTATTGACAAGTGACTGCTTAACATGCTGTCGTAGTCAGAAATCAGAGAAAGTAATTTCACATAATTACCCCTGTTTCAGGAATTGGTGCTTTCATCGTGCCCCCTGAATGCCAGTTCTTGTCAAGGTAATCAATCAAGCGTAGAACCTCACGATTTTCCTTACTTGCTGATTGTGATGTCTTCTATCCCTATGCTTCTGCTCATCCAGTTGAACGTCAATCAGGTTTGTCAAAAAGTTTTTAGTGTTACAGTGGCTCGCAAGTGACTTTGGAAATGCTCATGGATTTTGTGCTGACTTTGATAGACATCCTAGATTGCTGTAGCCAGTGCTGTTCCATATCACCTTCTCTGTACTGATAAAAGACAGTTCCAGCAGTATGTTTTTTTAAAATTGACAGCTACTGGTAAGCCACGGATACCTTTAATAATTAGAATTTTGGAAGTGTCGAGTATATCCCTTGCAGCAGGAGGTATTTTGCCCCCGGTGGCACAGGGCCCCTGTCCCTAAGGGGTGAGATATTTCATTTATCGGGTGGCTTTACCACCTTGCCCATAAGGTATCTCTAATGAGGCAGTCTCCTTTTCAGGGACTCCCTCTGACCCACCACTAGATGGTGTAGTGGTGGGCTTTGTTGCCCATGTCTTTGTGGGCTGTGGAGCTTGTCCACTTACGGTGTTTTTTTGTTTTTTTTATTGTATCACACTCCTTCACCACTCTGCACAAATGAATACAACTTGTAAACAAAAACTAAAAACGGGGAGATCTGTGCTGACTCTGCTGGCGTGTTCACAGTACTGCAGGAAGAGGGTGGCAGTCGTCCAACAACCGTCTGTGAGTCATGGCAGTGACACGGGGAGGTGGGAACGTGGGTGTGTGGACTTTCCCCCTCTCTGAATGGCTGAGAGGCGAGTCTTGGGAGATTGCTAGCCCTATAAAAAAATGCTCTGCTGTTTCCTCAGGTCTGCCCTTTAAACGCGCCGAGAGTGCAAGCGCTGGTTGAGGACCGAGAACCAGTCGGAAGAAACCGACACCGAAACTGAGTGTGTCAGAGCAAGACAGTGAGAGCGGGGAACCCTTGGGCAGACCCCGGAGTATTGTAACGGAGCAGGCTAGTTAGCCGGCAGTGTAGGATGGTGATCCGGGTCGCACGGGTAGCGGCGACCGGGATATAGCTGTCAAGTGCAGCACCATTTCTTTGTAGTTTTATTACTGTTTTATTTTTCCCTGTTTCTTTGTGTCTTCTGTTTTGAATTATTGTTTCGAAGCACCTGCAAGGGCGCCGGTATTGTGTACCATCGCTTGGTATGCCTGTGGTTCTGTTTACCATCGTTGATAAATCAGACCATGGACCCATAGCGCCATCTGCGGGATAAAAAGAAAAATAGCACCCTGAAATAAAACTGGGCACCTGTGCGGTGTTGCCAAATTCACCTGTCTGTCTCCTGTGTCAGTGAATTACCCACCACCCTTCCACAACACACAATATATATATATATATAAAAACAAAAATCAAATACCTTTTAGGTAAAAAAAATAAATAAAATTGTTTGTTAAAAAACAGATAAGTAACATAAAATAAACACAGAGAAAGTCCCTCCTGCACTTGTAAACAAGCACAAGTGCAGGGAGAAAAAGAAAAGACAAATAACATCACTAAATAAAAAAGGTTTTAACAAAAAGGTGCATGACTACTTTTTTTTTTATTATCTATCTATCTATCTATCTAATATATATATATATATATATATATATATATATATATATATATATATATATATATATATATTCTATAGAAAAATTTATTTTTAAAAAGTTGAAAGAACTGTTTTTGGTTGTTTTTTTTTTTTTTTTTTTTTTAAATTTCGGCCTGTTAACACACAATTGGCACAAAATGTTACACACAGGTGTCATAAGCATCATAACTGACACTACAGAATATTTTTCAACATTTCCTCTATACATGGGAAACTGGTTTGATATATTTATTTTATAATATAATGCATAAAGGGAAAACTTAAAGTAGCACATGTTTTGCAGGGAAAGGAAAATAAACATGTCCCAAAGCTGGTTTAAAGGAATAATATTGTTTTTATTTGAATTAATAAATAATAAAAAGATGTGTTTCACGTGGGAAGGGGTATTTAATGAATAACTGATTGTTTCTCTTTTCCCCCCTTTATAGGTTCATTGGATTTCGAGTTGCTCACCCAGACCACTGGACAATGAGAGAGAAGGACCACAACAGGTAAGAATCAAATGTTTTTATTTTCCAGCACAAAATACTGAACAACACAGCAGAAATCAATTTCGACCAAAAGCCACAAGGGGGCCAGGACATAAAAAAAGACAATATGAAATAACTAATAAGTAATACTTTAAAAAGCTGTTACTATTTCTAAACTGTTAATACAAATCTCAATTTTATATTGTTAATACCTGAAACCTTAAATTATAATTAGCTTTATTCTTATTACATTTGTCCTAACATTTATTAATTAACATACAAATTATTATAATGCTACCTGCTAACTAAATACTTATCCCTGCCTAACTACATGCACCACAAATTGATTGATATATATATATATATATATATATATATATATATATATATATATATATATATATATATATATATATATATATATATATAGTAACACATAACATAATGCAACAGCCTCTTGATACAGGGGTTGTACCGACAGACTGGAGAATTGCAAACATAATACAGATCCACAAAAAGAGAAACAAAACCAAACAAGGTAATTACAGACCAATAAGCCTGACTTCTATTATTTGTAAACTTATGGAAACTATAAAATATATCAATTACCTATAAGGTAACAGTATCCTGGGAGTCACACATAGTTTTAGGAAATGGAGATTGTGTCTACCTAATCTGCTTGATTGTTTTGAGGATGCAACATCAACAATGGATAATTGCAAAGCATGTAACTTTCAACACGGTTATGATGTAATTATCAACATTATTATCTGCTCTTGAACTGCCCCGATATCAGATTGTACTGTGTTTTGTATTTGCTCTTATTAGGAATGAAGTCATTGTATTTTGTGTCTTGCTCTTGTACTGTAATTCTTGATATGTATTTTTTGTATACAGCTGTAAGTCCCCCTGGGTAAGGGCATCTGCTAAGAAATAAATAATAATAATATGACATGGTTTATTTAGCTTTTCAGAAAGCGTTTGACAAAGTCCTGCATAAAAGATTAATTGTCAAACTGAACGCAGTAGGGATTCAAGGAAATGCATGCATATGGATTAGGGAGTGATTAACATGTAGAAAACAGAAAGTACTGATTAGAGGAGAAACCTCAAAATGGACTGAGGTAACCAGTGGAGTACCACAGGGATCAGTATTAGTTCCTCTGCTCTTCCTAATCTACTAATGACTTTGGTATAGTAAGCAAACGTGTTAAACTTGCAGATGACACAAGAATGGGAAGAGCTGCAAACACTGCTGCAGCAGCAAAGGTCATTCAAAATGATCTAGACAGGATTCAGAACTGGGCAGACACATGGCAAATGGTCTTTGAAATGTCCACAACCAAGTCCAGTTAATCCAGTTGGGTCAGGAAAATGACCACAGTCCAAACCTTGCGTCACGTGCTACAATTTATAATTCTATTTTATTTGTACACTGGCAGTCTCGGTGTCCCTGGAAGCCACCAATCCACTTCAGTCCTCGACCCTTAGGGGCAGAGCAAGGAACCAATGCAAAAGAAAGTTAAAAAAGCAGGTATCAGAATTTCACACAAAACCGGTCTCCAGTGACTGGAATCCTTCTTGTAACATCTTTGCTGTTTCCCCAGATATCGTCTATCTTCTAATTACTTCCGCAGTACTCAAAATATATTCAGTAGATTTTATAAACAATTTTTTAATTTATTACAACAGTGATACGTTTCTGATTCCGTGAAACAATACCAATTCTAGTCCTTCTTTTACTAAAGTTTGCCAGAAGTTTAGTGTTCGTTGTCTAACAGTGACAAAAACATTGTACTTCCCTTGTTTATCAAGCAATTCTTCATCCACTTCTGAATGGTTCCTGTGTTTCTTTTCTGTTCAGTGTGTAACGCTAGGGTTTTACACTACATTGAACTGCATGGAAGGGCAGGACCAGGACCCAAACCTGCGATCATGTGGGTAAAAGACTTACCCGTCAACTAAAGAGCAAGCTCTCTAATTGAGAGGAAGTGACGTGTCTTATGCTGATGGTAGCGTTATAAATCCATCAGCCACTAGGAGGGGGATCATTATAAGTGTCCAAGTTATTTACTCCTGCAACCCCCCTGGCCGACTTCCTGTAATTTTTTTTCTAAACAATAATTAAATATCTTGAGTCCTGTACTGAATGACACCTTTTGCTAAAGGAGAGGTATTTTTAATCTGAGGTATACTGTATCAATTCTTTCATCCCATCTTGTTTGTGAAATAAAACACACACTCCCATTTTAGTGAAATAAGTTTAGATTAGTCTCACTGACAATTGAGTTCATACAGAACACGGTATTGAAACATACTGTATTTTAACACAAATTGAAGAGACACTGAATATTATATCTTGAGATCAAAGCTGTTTTTTTCACAAAATTAGAGAAGAGGAATCTACTTAGTCCAATGGGCTGCACAGGTAGGTGGGTCCCTGTTTGTTCAACTTTGTTTGTTTTTAATTCCTTTTACAAACGGTAAAAAAAGATTCAACCAGACAGACTATATGCAACTTACACTTTTGCTCCACTGTATCACTGGCTATCTTACTGGGGTCTGAACTCCTGGAGAAACCTCAAACATCAACTCGGACATCACCAATTACTGAGCATCTGTTTACAATATGTTTTCGGAATTAGCCCATGTTAGAACCTGGTTTGTTTTATTTGTCCCAGCACCTTTGAAGTGGTCAGGGCTTAGCCTGGAGATCAAATTGTTAAAGCCAATCTGCAGATCTGGCAAAACTTTTTGTAAAAAAGAACAGAATGCACTTTATTACTCTAAATATCTCCAGAACAGCTATAGAATGCCAGAAGCTGTTTTTAATTGTGAATTATTTATAGCTTTCTGTTGCAAATCCCCCACCTTCAATATTTGCTCTGCAAAATAATTTCATTGCCAGGAATTCCAACAACAAAATTTCTGCTATTTGTGCTGAAGTGGAATTTGCCCCAGCTTAGGACACCTGAATCATTGGCCTTTCTGATATTTGTGCTTTGTTTAATTGGAATCACTTCCCTGCACTACTTCGAAATTATCTCTTGTGTAAAACTCAAAACCTTCTCCTGCTATTAAATTGTTTTTATTAATTTTTTGCTGCCATACAGCTCTACCAGTAACCCTTCACTTCACCCATGTAGGAACCAATTCTCAAACTTTTACACCATACAGTACCTCCTTTTTTAAAGAGGAAAACCCCAGTTAATGAGGATTTCTGTAGGTGTTTATGAACAACCATTCTCTAAATGGTGTCTTGTAAATAGACTAGCTATCCAGAACCACATTCTGCTCTCTAAAAGCATCTGAGGGAGTTTACAACTGTACAGCAAATGGCAGAACACAGTGAGTTTACAAATCAGTAACAAACCACTCAGTAGCTTTCTACATTACACATGATTGTACAAATGAACTACATTCACATTTTAAGGAAAATTTCACAATGTAAACATGCTTTAATGTCTAGTCTTAAAGAAAATGCCACAGGCTTCCATTTTTAGCAAGCTATTACTGTTAAACTGAAAGTCTTCAGGGCTTTAAGAAAGGGTTGCTGTTTGTCAATGGAGGACTGATGGATGACCTAATAATTAGGTACTTTCAGCTCAGATTTAGAGACCAAATAATTAGGGTCTCAGCTTGAATATTATGATGGTACACTTACGTATGTATGTATGTATGGACAGACACATATTTTTCTGATTGTCACAATTGTGAAATTGATATCCTTGCAAAATTGTACAAGTTTGTATTAAAAAAAAAAAAAAAAAAAAATAGGGGGGGGGGGGGGGGGGGGGGGGGGGGGGGAGTTGTGGATTACAGGGTTAGAAACAAAACAGAACTAACATTACTGTCTGCTTGCATCACTGACTGTGGCTTACCTAGGGCCTCTAAAGCAAATCTTTCACATGACCCCATAAACTGTGACTAAAAACAGTTTTTTTTTACACTATTTCTACTATTGTGGCATATGTACAAATTGCCCAAATGTTGAAACTGCCTACCCCCATACAATTTAGCCTAGACCCAGTTTTGCTGTATTAGTTATTGAACTGTAATGTTGAATAAAAAGCCACAGAGAGGAAAACCTGGTAATAATATACAAATAAGCTTTATATACTTTTTGAAATATTATATAGTCTGGCACAGGAGGTATCTGACAGTAGGCATCACTGTGAAGTAATGAAATAGCAGTGATGACTGCCAGAATCCACATTGTAATAGCATTCACTGGTGGAAGACGCAGAAACAAGAGCGCTGTGTTTACATCTGTTTCTCCTTACTGTTCTAGGTAAGAAATAGTACTTTATTTGCTTCATAATCAATGTAAATGTTTAGTAATACATCGGGGTACTAGAGACTCTAGTCTGGGTGATATTTGTATGTATAAATAATGTTTTATTATTTGAAACGTACAGAGTTGCTGCTTTGCCGATATGTGTCTAAGCACGTATGGTAATGAGTACAGGGACGCACGTGGTGAAATAAATGAAAATGTAAACTGTTGTTTAGTTAAATTAAAAACTATATCTGGGTTACTATGTTTGCATAATATTGACAGAAATTTAATTAGCTTTCATTAGAGATGCCAGATAATACCAAACAAGAAGGGGTCACCCCAATCAGTACACTCTGAGTGTGAGTTAGATGAAGATGACTATCAGTGGACATCCTACAACAGCGCCAAGCCCATACTCCATTGAATCCTAAGGTAGAGGCCTTTGAACTTCAAATGACAGGGGAGAACCTAAACACTCCAGAAGTTGTCAGGGAGGAGGATACTTTTTTGTGTGATGGCTTTGAAGATGGACCAGGACCAGTCAAGGAGGAAACTGACCTACAAGATCTAGCAGAGGGGGTTTCCAGTGACCAAGAAGAGCAGTCAAAACCAGCACGTCTCTTTGCCAAGACGAACCTACCCTACAAGGACTAGACAACAGCCTAGAACACTTAGCTATGGTACTCTAGAACCTATGACACCCTAGATCAACCCAAGATTGTGTCAAAAGAATTGATGGCACATGCTGTGGCCATTCCGATATCCTTTCCAAAAGCAGTATCGGCCACCATACTGCTTTTCATGTTGCTTTAAGATTGAAAAAAAAAAATACTACTATGCATGAAGTTACATTGAACCAGGCATTTGAAACAAGTGTAATGCACAAAACCAGAGTGGACACATTTTCCTGAAATTATATTAGAGGCAGTTTGGCATCATAGTGCACGATGGACCTAGTTGTATACCATAGCAGAGAAAAAGGGAGTAACTTATGGAAAGGTTACAGCCATCTATAGTAATACATTAATTGTCCATATTTCGCTCACTCAGGACAAGGTTAAGTCTAATAATAGTCCCAAGACAAGATGTATAGTAAACACCATGTCAACATTATTTTAATGGGGGGAGGGGAGAGTGTGGGATTTTTTTATCATTCTTTCAGGTCAGTAGTTTAGAAATGCTTTTATCATGCAAGAGTGCTCCTGCACAGATATAAACCATCAATCAAATCAATTGACTCAGGTTTTAAAAACATGATTTACTGTAACTAATAATGTTGGAGTTCAGATATGGTGAAGAAATAACTTATCAATAATTCAGCTGGATGCAAACAGATTACAATCTTACAGTTATTACTACAGCTCACATGTCATGCACATTGCTTTCCAACTGCTCAACTCACTTCCTGGTTTGTCAATAAAGCTTATTCAAAACAAGACCTAATAACTTTATACAAACAATTGGAAGACAAACACTAGTACATGACTGCAAAGCAAGCTTAACGCTAACAGGAGAGTTTAACCAATTAATTTGTTAGCCTTTTAAGAGCAAGTATTTATTATTATTATTATTATTATTATTATTATTATTATTATTATTATTATTATTATTATTATTAATTGTAATAGTGATCTCAAATCTAGGCTGCTGGTTGACCAAATAAAAACCCAAAAAACACAAACCCTGTTATTTCTTTCTGTGGCCATGTGACAGGCTGGTGAGTGGACAGAGGCCCAGAGACAGACTGCAGTTCAAAAAAATATACTTTTATTATAAATAAACACAAAAATATAAGTGCACAAGGGCAAAAAATAAAGATATTTAAACACAAATAAAGCAAAAAGCAAAACCTACAAAAATACAGATTTCCAGGCTGGGCGATGCCTTCACTGAATTCAAAAATTCACCAAACCAAAGCCAACAGCCACAAACACCAACCTAATTCCTCAGCTCCCTCCTCCTAATGGGAAACAGAGGCCTCCTTTTATGTCAGGTGACTGGGCGCTGATTGATCATTAATTAAGTTAATCATCTAATCAACCCCAGCCACCTGAACATAAACCCAGGCAGGTAGGGGAAATTAACCCCATCCCTGCCAATTTAAAAAGGGCAGAGCTTTGCTCTGCCACAGGCCAATAATTATCTTTATATATGTGGTGTGAAAGGTGTCTTCACTTAGGATTTTACAGGTGTTGGCTATGGCATTTCTGCAGGTTACGGACGCAAAATATGCAGGGACTGTTTATCTACAGGGACTGTTTATCAGAATTCCCTATGATAACCCGATGATCTTAAGCATACAGCTAACTGACATTTGCAACTCCTATTTATACCCTCGCTCGACCCGTTCCCCTCCAATCACTCGCATCCATTCCTCCCTACACCCCGCCTCCCGCTCCTAGCAAGCACTTGCAGTCACACCCAATCATGTTTCCCCTACCCTCAACCACTCACACAAGTTAAAGCCTGAGGAACAATATCCTTACATTCTAAACTAGGGAGAATGGGAGAAGGCGTTACAGCTCTGGTTTTAATTACAATTTTAGTTTTAGTAAGATGTTTTGGGTTGGCCTGTGAATTCAGCCTTTTTTTTTTTTTTTTACTATGCCTTTGATCTTGTAATCTAGAATACTGTAAAGTTGTATTTGTACTGATTCAGAGCTATGCATGGGTTCCAATAATGGAGGTTTAATTTATTTTCTCAATCAGAACACAGCATAGTTTTCACAAAACAAAAGCATAGGTAAGTAGTATCTTACTGCTGCTTCTCTTTCTCTCGCTTTTCCCGTGTGTCTCTTTTTGTGACATCTGGTTTGTTATAACTTTATTGGCAGTTCATCGGTCTCTCTATGGCAAACACAACAGTCCAAAATGAAAATGAAAGGTGCATTCCTCCAAATTCAAACTGATAAATATACGGAACTATTACAACAGAAGACTTATGTTTGCCTACAAAACGAACCATAGAAGAACTGAGTTTGATAATGTATGTTAGATAAGGCACCCTCCTCACAA